>NW_028152404.1:12500-22500 GCF_951799395.1 Argentina silus | reverse complement strand
GCTACATCCATACGCTCCATCCATACGCTCCATCCATACGCTCCATCCATACGCTACATCCATACGCTCCATCCATACGCTACATCCATACGCTCCATCCATACGCTACATCCATACGCTACATCCATACGCTACATCCATACGCTACATCCCAATGCTACATCCACCTGAGAAAGGCTGAGCAGTTGATTGGTTTGAATGGGGCAGAGTTCCACCATAATCAATAGATGAATGACTGGCCTGCTGGACGTGATCAAGTTAGTTATGAACGAGTACCAAGATCAGCATCAGTCGTCAGATCAGATTGATGGAGTTAATGAGGGAGTTTAAATATATGGTTTGTCAATGGCTGTTCCATCACAGCACAGGAGGGCAGGAAACAGCCAGTGCGATGCAGTACTCACACACATCGTATACCTCCGCCTGGAGAAATAGACCTCACAACACAACGTTCACTACCTGTCTACCGCCGTAGATTGAAGACCCATCTCTTCAGGCTACATCTTAACTGTCCCTCCTAAAGACCTCTTCACCCCCACAACCCCCCTGTACTAACCCTAACCCTAACCCTAGAGACCTCTTCACCCCCACTACCCCCCTGTACTAACCCTAACCCTAGAGACCTCTTCACCCCACTACCCCCTGTACTAACCCCAACCCTAACCCTAGAGACCTCTTCACCCCCACTACCCCCCTGTACTAACCCTAACCCTAACCCTAGAGACCTCTTCACCCCCACTACCCCCCTGTACAAGTTTCTCTACTAAATAAATAACAAATTAAAAAATCTTCCTTTCTTCTATCATTGTGACTAACCCTAACCCTAACCCTGGTCCTAGCATAGATTATTTTATCTTATGATGACTGTTGGATAGATGATTCACTCACTTAAACAAATGTATTTGTTGTAAGTCGTTTTGGATAAAGGCGTCTGATAAATGTCTGAAATGTAAATGTAAACAACATATCCCTCCGCCTAGAGAAGTAGACCTCCCTACACACCTCCTACCTCTGCCTTGTAAACCTGTCCTCACAACCACGCCACCTGCTGCACGGGAGGTAAACACACACTTCTACAGGGTACTGGTCACAACCCTCACAATGGTTAACAGAATGAGTCTTAGGTCTAACGAGGTCTCACCTTGAAGTTGCAGATGCATGTGACCGTCTCTCCGATCCTCAGACACTCTCCGTCAAACTTACAGGTGTTGGTGTCGCAGAGGAACAGGTCTGTGTCCCGGTCATCAAAGCCTGAACCAGAGAGGAAGAGAAGCATTAACAGGACTGTCCCACAGCGGACTGGGATGGACATTATGTAGGTTCAGGCAGGAGGGCAGCTGGCCGTCAGGGGACTGACAGCTGAACCCACCTATGAAAGAAAGCGAAACACATCCCATGTTCATGGGACTCGGCTGGGTTAAACAGTAACTAACCAGGGTTAAACAGTAACTAACCAGGGTTAAACAGTAACTAACCAGGGTTAAACAGTAACTAACCAGGGTTAAACAGTAACTAACCATGGTTAAACAGTAACTAACCAGGGTTAAACAGTAACTAACCAGGGTTAAACAGTAACTAACCATGGTTAAACAGTAACTAACCAGGGTTAAACAGTAACTAACCATGGTTAAACAGTAACTAACCAGGGTTAAACAGTAACTAACCAGGGTTAAACAGTAACTAACCATGGTTAAACAGTAACTAACCATGGTTAAACAGTAACTAACCAGGATTAAACAGTAACTAACCAGGGTTAAACAGTAACTACCCAGGGTTAAACAGTAACTACCCAGGGTTAAACAGTAACTAACCATGGTTAAACAGTAACTAACCAGGGTTAAACAGTAACTAACCATGGTTAAACAGTAACTAACCAGGGTTAAACAGTAACTAACCATGGTTAAACAGTAACTAACCATGGTTAAACAGTAACTAACCAGGGTTAAACAGTAACTAACCAGGGTTAAACAGTAACTAACCACGGTTAAACAGTAACTAACCAGGGTTAAACAGTAATACTCCACCAGGGTTAAACAGTAACTAACCATGGTTAAACAGTAACTAACCAGGGTTAAACAGTAACTAACCATGGTTAAACAGTAACTACCCAGGGTTAAACAGTAACTACCCAGGGTTAAACAGTAACTAACCAGGGTTAAACAGTAACTACCCAGGGTTAAACAGTAACTAACCAGGGTTAAACAGTAACTAACCAGGGTTAAACAGTAACTAACCATGGTTAAACAGTAACTAACCAGGGTTAAACAGTAACTAACCATGGTTAAACAGTAACTAACCAGGGTTAAACAGTAACACTCCACCAGGGTTAAACAGTAACTAACCAGGGTTAAACAGTAACACTCCACCAGGGTTAAACAGTAACTAACCATGGTTAAACAGTAACTAACCAGGGTTAAACAGTAACTAACCATGGTTAAACAGTAACACTCCACCAGGGTTAAACAGTAACTAACCAGGGTTAAACAGTAACTAACCAGGGTTAAACAGTAACTAACCATGGTTAAACAGTAACACTCCACCAGGGTTAAACAGTAACTAACCATGGTTAAACAGTAACTAACCAGGGTTAAACAGCTTCCTGCAGGTTGGCTCCGTGTTTCTCCCTACGGGGGGTTTGTAAAGTTTATGGGTTCCCTGCTTTCTATGATTGTATTTAATAATGTTTAACTCAAGTGGGGAGCTATATCAGAGCGGAACCATCGAATTACGCCAAAGCCAATGTATCTAACCCTAACCCATCACACCTAATGTATCTAACCCTAACCCATCACACCTAATGTATCTAACCCTAACCCTAACCCATCACACCTAATGTATCTAACCCTAACCCATCACACCTAATGTATCTAACCCTAACCCATCACACCTAATGTATCTAACCCTAACCCATCACACCTAATGTACGACCATTTCATCCTGACTGAACCACACAGACGGTTCCATACAGATCAGAGAGAGACAGACAGGTCAGAAAGAGACAGACAGGACAGAGACAGACAGACAGGTCAGAGAGAGAGACAGACAGGTCAGAGAGAGATAGACAGGACAGAGAGAGACAGACAGGTCAGAGAGAGAGAGACAGACAGGTCAGAGAGAGACACAGACAGGCCAGAGAGAGACAGACAGGTCAGCGAGAGACACATACAGGCCAGAGAGAGACAGACAGGTCAGAGAGACAGACAGACAGGACAGAGAGAGATAGACAGGTCAGAGAGAGAGACAGACAGGTCAGAGAGAGAGACAGACAGGACAGAGAGAGAGACAGACAGGTCAGAGAGATTCTAGCTGGTTCTGGTTCTGGTTCTGGCTGGTTTGGTAGAAGTGTGACCAACAGGACCTGATAAGCACTGCTGTGTTGTCTCCCATTACACATGCAGCCATATGATGCATATGATGGCTTTAGTCATGTTTCATAATGTAATAAGTATTAGGGTTACCTAACCCTAACCCATATGATGGCTTTAGTCATGTTTCATAATGTAATAAGTATTTATTTGAGGGTTAGGGTTTGAGGTTGTGCATGGCAGCCTGTCCCTGCGTGAGAAGGTTGACCCAGGCCTGGTAACCAGGGGTGACTCTGGGATCTGATCCCATTCAGGCAGAGTTAAGAATCTCCTCTGCCAGAGCTACAGCAGCCCAAATCACATCAGCTGATCATGTGAGCATGAAACAGGACAAGAAGCTCTGGGCCCACACACACACACACACACACACACACACACACACACACACACACACACACACACACACACACATACACACACACACACACCACACACACACACACTCTCCCTCTCTCCCTCTGACCTCATAGCTACCAGAACCTCCACCTGGGACCAGCCATCATGGAACATGTTGTCTTCATACAGACTCTCTGCATTCTTCATTAGAGGACAAAGTCTCTCTTTATACAAAATAAATCAAAGAAAATATGCTATTGAGAATATTTCAGACACTTCTATTCATTTACAATGTAACTACAATGTAGTGATCTGCAGAAAAGTGATTAAAATCTAGAAAGCTGAATATAATATAGAAACACAAATCAGGGGAGGCTGGTGGAGGTAGAACACCAGGGGAGGCTGGTGGAGGTAGAACACCAGGGGAGGCTGGTGGAGGTAGAACACCAGGGGAGGCTGGTGGAGGTAGAACACCAGGGGAGGCTGGTGGAGGTAGAACACCAGGGGAGGCTGGTGGAAGGAGAGATCAGATGACGGGCTTGTGTTTGATACCATTCCTCATTCCACCCATGCATAACAATGAGCCCGTCCTCCAATTTCTCCCTCCACCAGCCTCCCCTGATGTAGGCAGCGGCATATGTAAGCCATGCTAATTCAGTCTGCTCACATGAGGAATGGTAGACTTTAATAGCCTGAATTTATTTACATTTTCATTTGGCTTATTCACCTTGTCCTGTACGTCCTGCAACTAAAGAACAAGGTCTTCAGACAAAACTGTGTTTTCTGAATACAAAATACAAGCAAACACACACACACACACACACACACACAAACACACACACACACACACACACACACACACACACACACACACACACACACACGGCACCCAGAGACATGCTAGTAGGCTGTCCAGGGACATCTACAACACCTTCCATAACAATGGCTGGTTTTATGAAGTTAATCAGAACATCAGAACATCAGAACATCAGAACATCAGAACCACAGAACATCAGAACCACAGAACATCAGAACATCAGAACATCAGAACCACAGAACATCAGAACATCAGAACATCAGAACCACAGAACATCAGAACCACAGAACATCAGAACATCAGAACATCAGAACCACAGAACATCAGAACCACAGATCATCAGAACCACAGAACATCAGAACATCAGAACCACAGAACCACAGAACATCAGAACATCAGAACCACAGAACATCAGAACATCAGAACCATCAGAACATCAGAACATCAGAACATCAGAACCACAGAACATCAGAACCACAGAAAATCAGAACATCAGAACATCAGAACATCAGAACATCAGAACCACAGAACATCAGAACCACAGAACATCAGAACATCAGAACATCAGAACCACAGAACATCAGAACCACAGAACATCAGAACATCAGAACATCAGAACCACAGAACATCAGAACATCAGAACATCAGAACATCAGAACCACAGAACATCAGAACCACAGAACATCAGAACCACAGAACATCAGAACATCAGAACATCAGAACATCAGAACATCAGAACATCAGAACCACAGCTCTCAGCAGATCTCGACTCCGCTGATCTCTGGCGTGTTTAACCACACTTTAAACCAGGTCAAACTGTCCGGAGAGAAAGGACAGAGTACGTGGGCCAAGTGAGAGCAGACATCCAGGACCACCGGAGGCGCCGACCTGGTTGGGCTGTCATCAGCCTTCTCCCTCCGTCATCCACGGCCAGGTTCCTCATCCAGGCCAGGTTCCTCATCCAGGCCAGGTTCCTCATCCAGGCCAGGTTCCTCTTCCAGGCCAGGTTCCTCATCCAGGCCAGGTTCCTCTTCCAGGCCAGGTTCCTCTTCCAGGCCAGGTTCCTCATCCAGGCCAGGTTCCTCTTCCAGGCCAGGTTCCTCATCCAGGCCAGGTTCCTCTTCCAGGCCAGGTTCCTCTTCCAGGCCAGGTTCCTCTTCCAGGCCAGGTTCCTCTTCCAGGCCAGGTTCCTCAGTGCTGCTCATCATCATCATCCACACGGACCTCAATGGTGATGCACATCAGACTACAGAACTATATCCACCTACAGAACAGGGTTTCAACCAATGGTGATCCACAGCAGAGTGATTGATTACACGTGTTGATCAGACGCACAAACCTGGCCTCTAAACACCATGACTAACCCCAGGGGAGGCTGGTGGAGGTAGAACCCCAGGGGAGGCTGGGGGAGGTAGAACCCCAGGGGAGGCTGGTGGAGGTAGAACCCCAGGGGAGGCTGGGGGAGGTAGAACCCCTGGAGTGGAGCCAGCTCTGATTGTTGGTCAGCTAGCTGCATTAGCGTGTTGGATAGTCCATAACAGCAGCACTTCCCTGTAACCTGACCCCCTCCTCCCATCAGCCCTAAAAGCTTTCCACTCTAGATGGGGCTCAGAGGACCCATTCACTCTGAGGTGCCGTACTAGCAGGCTAAAGCAGCTAACCTGCTATTTAATGAGGTTTGGTGCTAGCACTCTACAACAGGTAACCTGCTAACTCAGGGGGGAGGCGCTAACAGGTAACCTGCTAACTCAGGGGGGAGGCGCTAACAGCTAACCTGCTAACACAGGGGGGAGGCGCTAACAGCTAACCTGCTAACTCAGGGGGGAGGCGCTAACAGCTAACCTGCTAGACACCAGCCCTGTGTGTTGGGCAGAGAGTGTTAACTGTTAGCGCAGACAGCTAATCATCCTGCAGCAGCAGCAGCAGCCAGGGACTCTTAGGTAACATGGCTGGACTGTCTGAAGCTCTTACCAGAAGAGGCCCTCGGAGGCTGCTGGCTCTGCTTGGGTAGACAGGGAGCTGGCAGGGGGGGCAGGGGGCTGGCAGGGGCTGGCAGGGGCTGGCAGGGGCTGGCAGGCTGGTTCATGGACACTCACAGTAGTGGTTCATAGACACTTTACACCCCCCTCCCCCCAATCCCCCAACCCCACCCCCCAGCCACTCTAAAGTGAGTGTCATCCATCCATGTGCCCCCCCCCCATTTGCCACTTCACAGTGTCATGTGATCACATGGTTCAGAACGACCCCCCTCCCTTGGGGAGATTCTGACTGGCCTCTTTCATAAACAAGCCGTTTCAGGACAACAAACCAGTTCAGTTATCAAGAATACAAACCAGAGGCCAGAACGATATAGAACCTTTTCATTCCGCTGTAGAGTAGACACACACACACACACACACACACACACACACACCGTGTGTTCATCATGTAGACATGAAATCACTGCCACAAACGCAGGCCTTCATTATGTCCTGTAAAACAGACTCATCCACTGGGGAAATGAGATCCTAAACCTAACCTCTGAAAGGAAACAACCATTATCCTCCATCACGTCAGACTGAGTTACCAGGAGGAGGAGGAGGAGGAGGGGGAGGAGGAGGAGGAGGAGGAGGAGGAGGTGGAGGAGGGGGAGGAGAGGAGGAGGAGGAGGAGGAGGAAGAGGAGGGGGAGGGGGAGGGGGAGGAGGAGGAAGAGGAGGGGGGGAGGTGGAGGAGGAGGATGAGGGGGAGGGGGAGGGGGAGGGGGAGGAGGAGGAGGAAGAGGAGGAGGGGGGGGAGGTGGAGGAGGAGGATGAGGGGGAGGGGGAGGAGGAGGGGGAGGAGGAGGAGGAGGAAGAGGAGGGGGAGGGGGAGGAGGAGGAAGAGGAGGAGGGGGGGAGGAGGTGGAGGAGGAGGAAGAGAAGGAGGGGGGGGAGGTGGAGGAGGAGGATGAGGGGGAGGGGGAGGAGGAGGGGGAGGAGGAAGAGGAGGGGGAGGGGGAGGAGGAGGAGGAGGAGGAAGAGGAGGGGGAGGGGGAGGAGGAGGAAGAGGAGGGGGGGGGGTGGAGGAGGAGGAAGAGGAGGAGGGGGGGGAGGTGGAGGAGGATGAGGGGGAGGGGGAGGGGGAGGAGGAGGAGGAAGAGGAGGAGGGGGGGGTGGAGGAGGAGGATGAGGGGGAGGGGGAGGAGGAGGAGGATGAGGGGGAGGAGGAGAGGGGGGGAGGAGGAGGAGGAAGAGGAGGAGAGGGAGGGGGAGGAGGAGGTGGAGGAGAAGAGGAGGAGAGGGAGGGGGAGGAGAGAGAGGAGGAGGAGGAGGAAGGAGGAGGAAGAGGAGGTGTCAGACATGACGTATGAGATGTGACTCTGGAAGAGAGGGGGTTCATCCTGCCTGTCACACATCACCATGGGAACGCCGTAGAACATGACATCACACATCACCTTGGGAACGCCATAGAACATGACATCACACATCACCATGGGAACGCCATAGAACATGACATCACACATCACCCTGGGAATGCTGTTAGCTGACTTAGAACATGACATCATATGATTACATCAGCAGCACCACTGTTGGTACGGGACAGGCAGGGTTCAAAAGGACACTTTCCTCCGTAGCCAAACATGTCATGGGCGGAGCTCCTAGATCCTTATGACACGTGTTCCTCCTGAGCGGCAGCAGATGTGGACCAGATCTCCTGATGACAGCTCAGTCGGGACAGGAGATATGCTGGTTCAAAGTTTGGAATTTCAGTTGTTTACTACAGCACCCCCCGTGGGTCAACCAGTGTACTTTTGTAAATACCAGATCTCCATGGCAACACACATCATTCACCCAAGTTTCACCAAAATTGTCCCAGTGGTTTTCTGAGATATCGCTTGTGACATATGAACATCCAAACATCCAAACATCCAAACATCAGTGACATTTAGAATAATACATAATTAATAATAAATATTTACAATCCACTTTGGGAGTAATTAAACATTTTCCAATTGTTGACTGCAAATATGTTGAAATAGTCAATGACACAGAGCCAGAGATACAAAGCCTGGATTCCCAGAGTCCCAGAATTCCGAAACAATCACAGTGACAGTGCTTCTAGAACCTCAGCCATACTAACAATTGCAGAATCAAAGCCAGTTAGAACCGAAGACTCAAAGAGACAGAAGACTCAAAGAGACAGTCAGCGACTCACAGGAGAGGAGCCTGGAGGCTCGCTGCTCATCCTCAGATCTGCTAATGCAGCGAATCAGCGCTCCATTTCACAGCCCAACCAACCATCTAAGGCGGCGCGGCGTGGAGGAGGAGGAGGAAGAGGAGGAGGGGGGGGAGGTGGAGGAGGAGGACACACAACAAGGCTGCTGTGGGCGTCACGCAGCAGAGGAAGGAAGGCAGCGCACAACTTTCTTTGTTCCTATTTTTACAGTTTTACAGTTTTACTTGTTCTGCTTGGAAGCCAGAAAACTCTCTGTCTTGGCAGAGGAAGAATCAGACGCTGGAACATCTATGGGAGCCTGAATATGTGGATCTGAGGTTCTCTGGGAAGGGATTTACCAACATACAGATCAAGGATCAGATTTAGCCTACCCCAATTACACACCTTGCCCATTCGACGGGTGTGCAACTTCTACCTATCCTGTATGTCAGGGGAGGCTAGTGGAGGTAGAAATCAGAGGACAGGCTCATTGTAATGCATGGATTGGAATGAAGAATGGTCTCAAATACGTGTGTTTATGTTTGAAACCATTCCTCATTCCATTCCACGCATTGCAATGAGCCTGTCCTCTGATTCCTACCTATGGATGAATACACCTATGGTATAGAGCTCTATTGGGCCTGCGGTCTACGTGCTGTCTGCTGTTAAATACATGGCTGATGTTGTTGTCTATATTGTTGTGGATGTATCTGCTCTATGTTAGGACTAGATGGTCTATGGGCTCTGATGCTAAATCTGTTGTGTCAGAGGCCAAGCCTATTGGTTCTCCCTGACCCCTCCCACTGTTACAGGAAGAGATTACAGGGTGAACTGAATCATTAATGAGACAAGCAGGCAGACATCAAATATTCACAAGGTGATGTTTATATGTTTAAATGTTTATATGCCAACGATTAAGATGGCAAGGCACTCATCTCTCTACCCTGCCTCTACCCTGCCTCTCTATCCTGCCTCTACCCTGCCTCTACCCTGCCTCTCTACCCTGCCTCTACCCTGCCTCTCTACCCTGCCTCTACCCTGCCTCTCTACCCTGCCTCTACCCTGCCTCTCTACCCTGCCTCTACCCTGCCTCTACCCTGCCTCTCTACCCTGCCTCTACCCTGCCTCTCTACACTGCCTCTACCCTGCCTCTCTACCCTGCCTCTACCCTGCCTCTCTGCCCTGCCTCTCTACCCTGCCTCTACCCTGCCTCTCTACACTGCCTCTACCCTGCCTCTCTACCCTGCCTCTCTACCCTGCCTCTACCCTGCCTCTCTACCCTGCCTCTACCCTGCCTCTCTACCCTG
>NW_028152404.1:5000-10000 GCF_951799395.1 Argentina silus | reverse complement strand
GTTAGGGTTAGACAGGGGCTGGGTTAGGGTTAGGGTTAGGGTTAGGGTTAGACAGGGGCTGGGTTAGGGTTAGGGTCAGGGTTAGGGTTAGACAGGGGCTGGGTTAGGGTTAGGGTCAGGGTTAGGGTTAGACAGGGGCTGGGTTAGGGTTAGGGTCAGGGTTAGGGTTAGGGTTAGACAGGGGCTGGGTTAGGGTTAGACAGGGGCTGGGTTAGGGTTAGGGTTAGGGTTAGGGTTAGGGTTCTCCTGGCTCGGCAGGCAGGGCTCCGCTCCTTAGACACGTAGAAATACAACTCATTAAGAAGTAGAAGGGATTCTATATGGATCGTTCCACCAACATCCTCTCCAACAGAACAGGTTCTGGGGTTAGGGTTAGGGTTAGACTATGTCAGGTTTTAACAACATCCTCTCCAACAGAACAGGTTCTGGGGTTAGGGTTAGGGTTAGACTATGTCAGGTTCCACCAACATCCTCTCCAACAGAACAGGTTCTGGGGTTAGGGTTAGGGTTAGACTATGTCAGGTTTTAACAACATCCTCTCCAACAGAACAGGTTCTGGGGATGCTTTCTGCAGACCAGGAAATAGGGTCTGGGGGGTCGTAGTATCTGGCTGTACCAGTGTTTGACCACCTGTTCTGACCTAAGATATGTCAAAAACTAAAGATACGTCAAAAACTAAAGATACGTCAAAAACTAAAGATACTTTGAGTTACTAAATGCCATAAAAATTACGGGAATTAGGAATTGCGTGGCGGTTAGGCAGTATTAGACATTAACTTAGTGGTTAAGGTTAGACATTAACTTAGAGTGGTTAAGGTTAGACATTAACTTAGTGTGGTTAATGTCAACAAGCACGATTCAAACCAGCAGCGTTCCAGTTGTAAGTCAGGCAGTTCCGTCCCACGCATTCCAATGAGCCCGTCCTCCGATTTCTACCTCCACCAGCCTCCCTTGCCGGCCTCCCTTGTCATGGCATGGCTGTCAGCGCAGGCTGACAGTGTGACAGCAGAGGCGTGTGTGTGCGTGTGTGTGTGTGTGTGTGTGTGTGTGTGTGTGTGTGTGTGTCTACTATAGTCCCCAGTAGATTATCATGACAAACAGTCCATTTTGCTGCAGTGAGTCAGGGTCTGTTCACACTAGTGGCCACTGCACCAGGCTATCACAGACAGTCACTCTAGACCGTTAGAATGGGGAAGTGTGTGTGTGTGTGTGTGTGTGTGTGTGTGTGTGTGTGTGTGTGTGTGTGTGTGTGTGTGTGTGTGTGTGTGTGTGTGTATACAGGCCAGCTGCTGCTGGGGTGTCAGGGTTTCTGCCTCGTCCCAGATTACTGGTTATGTGTTTATAAATGAACAATGTGTCACTTGTGACATTCTAATTTACAAAGTGTGTGTGCAAGTGTGTGTGGGTGTGTGTGTGTGTGTGTGTGTGTGTGTGTGTGTGTGTGTGTGTGTGTGTGTGTGTGTGTTTCACCACCATCATTAGTGATTCTTACTAAAACATGCACTGAATTATTGGTGAGACAGTATAGAGCCTTGAGGCCCTAACCCTAGCCCTGTCCCTAGCCTTAGCCCTAACCCTAGCCCAAACCCTCTCCCTCACCCTCGCCATAACCCTAACCCTGTCCCTAGCCCTAACCCTAGCCCTAACCGTAGCCATAACCCTAGCCCTGTCCCTAGCCCTAATCCTAGCCCTAATCCTAGCCCTCTCCCTAGCCCTAACTCTAGCCCAAGCCCTAACCTTAGCCCTAATCCTAGCCCTAACCGTAGCCATAACCCTAGCCCTGTCCCTAGCCCTAATCCTAGCCCAAGCCCTAACCCTAACTCTAGCCATCTCCCTAGCCCTAGCCCTAACTATAGCCCTAACCATAGCCCTAACCCTAGCCCTGTCCCTAACCCTAGCCCAAACCCTAACCCTCTCCCTCACCCTCACCCTCGCCATAACCCTAACCCTGTCCCTAGCCCTCACCCTAGCCTTAACCTTAGCCCTAACCCTAGCCCTAACCGTAGCCATAACCCTAGCCCTGTCCCTAGCCCTAATCCTAGCCCAAGCCCTAACCCTCTCCCTAGCCCTAACTCTAGCCCAAGCCCTAACCTTAGCCCTAACCCTAGCCATAGCCGTAGCCATAACCCTAGCCCTGTCCCTAGCCCTAATCCTAGCCCAAGCCCTAACTCTAGCCCTCTCCCTAGCCCTAACCCTAGCCCTAATCCTAGCCCTAACCATAGCCCTAGCCCTAACTCTAGCCCTCTCCCTAGCCCTAACCCTAGCCCTCTCCTTAGCCCTAACCCTAGCCCTCTCCTTAGCCCTAACCATAGCCCTAGCCCTAACTCTAGCCCTCTCCCTAGCCCTAACTCTAGCCCTCTCCCTAGCCCTAACCCTAGCCCTAATCCTAGCCCTAACCATAGCCCTAGCCCTAACCATAGCCCTAGCCCTAACTCTAGCCCTCTCCCTAGCCCTAACTCTAGCCCTCTCCCTAGCCCTAACCATAGCCCTAGCCCTAACTCTAGCCCTCTCCCTAGCCCTAACCCTCAGCTCAACAACGTCTTTAAGAATGACTTGAATGAATAAGTGAGGCTGTAAGGAGGAAATCCTCTATAGACAGAACCTACTGTGTGTGTGTGTGTGTGTGTGTGTGTGTGTGTGTGTGTGTGTGTGTGTGTGTGTGTGTGTGTGTGTGTGCGTGTCAGCGCGCATGTGTGACAGCATGTGTGTGTGTCTGCGTGTGTGCGTGTGTGTCATTGTGCACGTGTGTGTGTCAGCGCGCGTATGTGACAGCATGTGTGTGTGTGTGTGTGTGTGTGTGTGTGTGTGTGTGTGCGTGTGTGTCATTGTGCACGTGTGTGTATGTGTGGGTGTCAGCGCGCGCGTGTGTAGCTCCGCCATGAGAGAAGAAGAAGGGATGAGGAGAGAGAAGCGGGTTTTGATGAACGACGGAGCTGTGACCTAATTATCTCTGTCGGCCCGGTAACAGCGGCGCGACCAGCCATTCCTCACCGGCGGGGAAACGGGACATAAACAGCAGGATCCTGTCGGTGCTCCCGGTCTCAGATGACTATCCATCACAGCCGGTGTCTTCTCGGTCCGTCTCCAACCGAACAGTCCCTTTTAACGCCTAAAGCACTTTCCATTTCCGCCGAGTCCGTTCAGATACCGTTTGGACCGGAGGGACCCCGCTGTCTCACGTTTTCGGGTCAGCTGATGCTGAACGTCCCCTAGATATTGGTTGTTTCGTCCATTGGATATATTCATCTGTTCATATTCGTCCTACCGTGACGACACCTGCGGGCTGGAGGGCACCGGATGCGCGTGTATTCTAACAGAAGGTCCAAACGAATTAACGACAATATTGGCGTCATATTTGTACCTTATTGATGTCATTTGTATCTGGGCCAACGGGAATTGAGGAAATAGTTGTATTTCAAGCCAACTTCAGCAGGTAAAAGCCCTCACGGTAAACCGAGGATGCGGGTTATTTTAGGGTTTCAAACTTGGAGGAGCGACAGACAAACACACGGCGGAACGCGGCACCGGGAGGGGGCTGACACGGGAGGGGGCTGACACGGGAGGGGGCTGGCGCGCGGACGTGTTTTACAGCCCCGCTCGCTCTTTTTTTTTTTTATCGGTTTGGCACCGAAACGGAAAAACAAGTTTACTGTACACCGACTATAAAGACGCGGTGGGGGTCAGATTCGTGGTAGAGCAGTAAACGGATCTCCTCCGGTAACGGAATGGCGCCAGAGAGATAAAAACTGAGTTACTTTCCTTCTCATTTCCCCGGTAGCATTAACAACAACCAGCCCCGCGGAGCCTCCGGCACAAAGACGCACACCGGAGACACGATCCACGTATTAAACACTGTTTACAGCACTTTACAAAATACAATATTGTATTCTAGTTGTAATTCATGCAGCCTCGCTAAACGGTCTCATCTTCCCAATGGCTTTTTTTTATGTCAGCCGACCGTCTCTGATAAGGATGAGAGGAACGGGCTCCGTTCCCGGTCTGGGAGAGATCTGACAGAGAAACAATAGAACGGTATCAGACCGACCGAGCTGCACGCGCCTGACCCCGTCGGTGCCTCTGGAATTCCTTCAGTGAATAACGGCAAGACGCTCCAAATGTCTAACAACACTACAGCCTACATCTCCTAAAAACAACAACAACAACAACAACAACAACAACAACAACAACAATAATAATAATAATAATAATAATAATAATAATAATAATAATAATAATAATCTAATTTTAGGCTTCATATTATTAGTTGGTGTCTCAAATATAGGCTCCCGCCAAGCAATGTGCGTGTTTTAATTAATATATCCCATGTTATTATCCGTACCATCAACAGCTAAGATGATACCCTGTTCGCTGTCGATGACAAAGAAAAGCCGTTGAATCTGAGACCTGCAGCCACCCTGAACTCCTGAGACCCGGGACGACTGAGAACCGGGAGGACTGAGAACCGGGAGGACTGAGAACCGGGAGGACTGAGACCCGGGAGGACTGAGACCCGGGAGGACTGAGACCCCGGAGGGCTGAGACCAGGAGGACTGGGCAGAGGCTGGGCAGAGACCCGAGAGGGGTCAGACCCGGAGGACTGAGACCCGGGAGGGGTGAGCCGAGGGTGGGCATTGTCCCTCGCAGCCCCGCCGACTAGAGGAATGTTTCCCCCGCAGCGCAACAAACACTAAAACCCTCTAATATGACAACTACAACCCAACCAGATACTGCTGAACCTCTAGTCTGGGTTTTAAACCCCCATGGATCAGATATTACAGGTTATCATCGTTACTGACAATTCTATCGCGCAGTAAGATGCACATCTGGACTCGCAGATACCGGGGATAAACACACAGACACCGGGGATAAACACACAGACACCGGGGATAAACACACAGACACCGGGGATAAAACCACCGCCAAGACACAAATGCCGCCGACTCCCCGGGGCTCGCTTACCGGAGCAGTTCCAGCCGGTGGGCGTCTGACAGTCGCTGAGG
>NW_028152405.1:182830-198257 GCF_951799395.1 Argentina silus | reverse complement strand
TAACCCTAACCCTAACCCTAACCCTAACCCTAACCCTAACCCTAACCCTAACCCTAACCCTAACCCTAACCCTAACCCTAACCCTAACCCTAACCCTAACCCTAACCCTAACCCTAACCCTAACCCTAACCCTAACCCTAACCCTAACCCTAACCCTAACCCTAACCCTAACCCTAACCCTAACCCTAACCCTAACCCTAACCCTAACCCTAACCCTAACCCTAACCCTAACCCTAACCCTAACCCTAACCCTAACCCTAACCCTAACCCTAACCCTAACCCTAACCCTAACCCTAACCCTAACCCTAACCCTAACCCTAACCCTAACCCTAACCCTAACCCTAACCCTAACCCTAACCCTAACCCTAACCCTAACCCTAACCCTAACCCTAACCCTAACCCTAACCCTAACCCTAACCCTAACCCTAACCCTAACCCTAACCCTAACCCTAACCCTAACCCTAACCCTAACCCTAACCCTAACCCTAACCCTAACCCTAACCCTAACCCTAACCCTAACCCTAACCCTAACCCTAACCCTAACCCTAACCCTAACCCTAACCCTAACCCTAACCCTAACCCTAACCCTAACCCTAACCCTAACCCTAACCCTAACCCTAACCCTAACCCTAACCCTAACCCTAACCCTAACCCTAACCCTAACCCTAACCCTAACCCTAACCCTAACCCTAACCCTAACCCTAACCCTAACCCTAACCCTAACCCTAACCCTAACCCTAACCCTAACCCTAACCCTAACCCTAACCCTAACCCTAACCCTAACCCTAACCCTAACCCTAACCCTAACCCTAACCCTAACCCTAACCCTAACCCTAACCCTAACCCTAACCCTAACCCTAACCCTAACCCTAACCCTAACCCTAACCCTAACCCTAACCCTAACCCTAACCCTAACCCTAACCCTAACCCTAACCCTAACCCTAACCCTAACCCTAACCCTAACCCTAACCCTAACCCTAACCCTAACCCTAACCCTAACCCTAACCCTAACCCTAACCCTAACCCTAACCCTAACCCTAACCCTAACCCTAACCCTAACCCTAACCCTAACCCTAACCCTAACCCTAACCCTAACCCTAACCCTAACCCTAACCCTAACCCTAACCCTAACCCTAACCCTAACCCTAACCCTAACCCTAACCCTAACCCTAACCCTAACCCTAACCCTAACCCTAACCCTAACCCTAACCCTAACCCTAACCCTAACCCTAACCCTAACCCTAACCCTAACCCTAACCCTAACCCTAACCCTAACCCTAACCCTAACCCTAACCCTAACCCTAACCCTAACCCTAACCCTAACCCTAACCCTAACCCTAACCCTAACCCTAACCCTAACCCTAACCCTAACCCTAACCCTAACCCTAACCCTAACCCTAACCCTAACCCTAACCCTAACCCTAACCCTAACCCTAACCCTAACCCTAACCCTAACCCTAACCCTAACCCTAACCCTAACCCTAACCCTAACCCTAACCCTAACCCTAACCCTAACCCTAACCCTAACCCTAACCCTAACCCTAACCCTAACCCTAACCCTAACCCTAACCCTAACCCTAACCCTAACCCTAACCCTAACCCTAACCCTAACCCTAACCCTAACCCTAACCCTAACCCTAACCCTAACCCTAACCCTAACCCTAACCCTAACCCTAACCCTAACCCTAACCCTAACCCTAACCCTAACCCTAACCCTAACCCTAACCCTAACCCTAACCCTAACCCTAACCCTAACCCTAACCCTAACCCTAACCCTAACCCTAACCCTAACCCTAACCCTAACCCTAACCCTAACCCTAACCCTAACCCTAACCCTAACCCTAACCCTAACCCTAACCCTAACCCTAACCCTAACCCTAACCCTAACCCTAACCCTAACCCTAACCCTAACCCTAACCCTAACCCTAACCCTAACCCTAACCCTAACCCTAACCCTAACCCTAACCCTAACCCTAACCCTAACCCTAACCCTAACCCTAACCCTAACCCTAACCCTAACCCTAACCCTAACCCTAACCCTAACCCTAACCCTAACCCTAACCCTAACCCTAACCCTAACCCTAACCCTAACCCTAACCCTAACCCTAACCCTAACCCTAACCCTAACCCTAACCCTAACCCTAACCCTAACCCTAACCCTAACCCTAACCCTAACCCTAACCCTAACCCTAACCCTAACCCTAACCCTAACCCTAACCCTAACCCTAACCCTAACCCTAACCCTAACCCTAACCCTAACCCTAACCCTAACCCTAACCCTAACCCTAACCCTAACCCTAACCCTAACCCTAACCCTAACCCTAACCCTAACCCTAACCCTAACCCTAACCCTAACCCTAACCCTAACCCTAACCCTAACCCTAACCCTAACCCTAACCCTAACCCTAACCCTAACCCTAACCCTAACCCTAACCCTAACCCTAACCCTAACCCTAACCCAACCCTAACCCTAACCCTAACCCTAACCCAACCCTAACCCTAACCCTAACCCTAACCCTAACCCTAACCCTAACCCTAACCCTAACCCTAACCCTAACCCTAACCCTAACCCAACCCTAACCCTAACCCTAACCCTAACCCTAACCCTAACCCTAACCCTAACCCTAACCCTAACCCTAACCCTAACCCTAACCCTAACCCTAACCCTAACCCTAACCCTAACCCTAACCCTAACCCTAACCCTAACCCTAACCCTAACCCTAACCCTAACCCTAACCCTAACCCTAACCCTAACCCTAACCCTAACCCTAACCCTAACCCTAACCCTAACCCTAACCCTAACCCTAACCCTAACCCTAACCCTAACCCTAACCCTAACCCTAACCCTAACCCTAACCCTAACCCTAACCCTAACCCTAACCCTAACCCTAACCCTAACCCTAACCCTAACCCTAACCCTAACCCTAACCCTAACCCTAACCCTAACCCTAACCCTAACCCTAACCCTAACCCTAACCCTAACCCTAACCCTAACCCTAACCCTAACCCTAACCCTAACCCTAACCCTAACCCTAACCCTAACCCTAACCCTAACCCTAACCCTAACCCTAACCCTAACCCTAACCCTAACCCTAACCCTAACCCTAACCCTAACCCTAACCCTAACCCTAACCCAACCCTAACCCTAACCCTAACCCTAACCCTAACCCTAACCCTAACCCTAACCCTAACCCTAACCCTAACCCTAACCCTAACCCTAACCCTAACCCTAACCCTAACCCTAACCCTAACCCTAACCCTAACCCTAACCCTAACCCTAACCCTAACCCTAACCCTAACCCTAACCCTAACCCTAACCCTAACCCTAACCCTAACCCTAACCCTAACCCTAACCCTAACCCTAACCCTAACCCTAACCCTAACCCTAACCCTAACCCTAACCCTAACCCTAACCCTAACCCTAACCCTAACCCTAACCCTAACCCTAACCCTAACCCTAACCCTAACCCTAACCCTAACCCTAACCCTAACCCTAACCCTAACCCTAACCCTAACCCTAACCCTAACCCTAACCCTAACCCTAACCCTAACCCTAACCCTAACCCTAACCCTAACCCTAACCCTAACCCTAACCCTAACCCTAACCCTAACCCTAACCCTAACCCTAACCCTAACCCTAACCCTAACCCTAACCCTAACCCTAACCCTAACCCTAACCCTAACCCTAACCCTAACCCTAACCCTAACCCTAACCCTAACCCTAACCCTAACCCTAACCCTAACCCTAACCCTAACCCTAACCCTAACCCTAACCCTAACCCTAACCCTAACCCTAACCCTAACCCTAACCCTAACCCTAACCCTAACCCTAACCCTAACCCTAACCCTAACCCTAACCCTAACCCTAACCCTAACCCTAACCCTAACCCTAACCCTAACCCTAACCCTAACCCTAACCCTAACCCTAACCCTAACCCTAACCCTAACCCTAACCCTAACCCTAACCCTAACCCTAACCCTAACCCTAACCCTAACCCTAACCCTAACCCTAACCCTAACCCTAACCCTAACCCTAACCCTAACCCTAACCCTAACCCTAACCCTAACCCTAACCCTAACCCTAACCCTAACCCTAACCCTAACCCTAACCCTAACCCTAACCCTAACCCTAACCCTAACCCTAACCCTAACCCTAACCCTAACCCTAACCCTAACCCTAACCCTAACCCTAACCCTAACCCTAACCCTAACCCTAACCCTAACCCTAACCCTAACCCTAACCCTAACCCTAACCCTAACCCTAACCCTAACCCTAACCCTAACCCTAACCCTAACCCTAACCCTAACCCTAACCCTAACCCTAACCCTAACCCTAACCCTAACCCTAACCCTAACCCTAACCCTAACCCTAACCCTAACCCTAACCCTAACCCTAACCCTAACCCTAACCCTAACCCTAACCCTAACCCTAACCCTAACCCTAACCCTAACCCTAACCCTAACCCTAACCCTAACCCTAACCCTAACCCTAACCCTAACCCTAACCCTAACCCTAACCCTAACCCTAACCCTAACCCTAACCCTAACCCTAACCCTAACCCTAACCCTAACCCTAACCCTAACCCTAACCCTAACCCTAACCCTAACCCTAACCCTAACCCTAACCCTAACCCTAACCCTAACCCTAACCCTAACCCTAACCCTAACCCTAACCCTAACCCTAACCCTAACCCTAACCCTAACCCTAACCCTAACCCTAACCCTAACCCTAACCCTAACCCTAACCCTAACCCTAACCCTAACCCTAACCCTAACCCTAACCCTAACCCTAACCCTAACCCTAACCCTAACCCTAACCCTAACCCTAACCCTAACCCTAACCCTAACCCTAACCCTAACCCTAACCCTAACCCTAACCCTAACCCTAACCCTAACCCTAACCCTAACCCTAACCCTAACCCTAACCCTAACCCTAACCCTAACCCTAACCCTAACCCTAACCCTAACCCTAACCCTAACCCTAACCCTAACCCTAACCCTAACCCTAACCCTAACCCTAACCCTAACCCTAACCCTAACCCTAACCCTAACCCTAACCCTAACCCTAACCCTAACCCTAACCCTAACCCTAACCCTAACCCTAACCCTAACCCTAACCCTAACCCTAACCCTAACCCTAACCCTAACCCTAACCCTAACCCTAACCCTAACCCTAACCCTAACCCTAACCCTAACCCTAACCCTAACCCTAACCCTAACCCTAACCCTAACCCTAACCCTAACCCTAACCCTAACCCTAACCCTAACCCTAACCCTAACCCTAACCCTAACCCTAACCCTAACCCTAACCCTAACCCTAACCCTAACCCTAACCCTAACCCTAACCCTAACCCTAACCCTAACCCTAACCCTAACCCTAACCCTAACCCTAACCCTAACCCTAACCCTAACCCTAACCCTAACCCTAACCCTAACCCTAACCCTAACCCTAACCCTAACCCTAACCCTAACCCTAACCCTAACCCTAACCCTAACCCTAACCCTAACCCTAACCCTAACCCTAACCCTAACCCTAACCCTAACCCTAACCCTAACCCTAACCCTAACCCTAACCCTAACCCTAACCCTAACCCTAACCCTAACCCTAACCCTAACCCTAACCCTAACCCTAACCCTAACCCTAACCCTAACCCTAACCCTAACCCTAACCCTAACCCTAACCCTAACCCTAACCCTAACCCTAACCCTAACCCTAACCCTAACCCTAACCCTAACCCTAACCCTAACCCTAACCCTAACCCTAACCCTAACCCTAACCCTAACCCTAACCCTAACCCTAACCCTAACCCTAACCCTAACCCTAACCCTAACCCTAACCCTAACCCTAACCCTAACCCTAACCCTAACCCTAACCCTAACCCTAACCCTAACCCTAACCCTAACCCTAACCCTAACCCTAACCCTAACCCTAACCCTAACCCTAACCCTAACCCTAACCCTAACCCTAACCCTAACCCTAACCCTAACCCTAACCCTAACCCTAACCCTAACCCTAACCCTAACCCTAACCCTAACCCTAACCCTAACCCTAACCCTAACCCTAACCCTAACCCTAACCCTAACCCTAACCCTAACCCTAACCCTAACCCTAACCCTAACCCTAACCCTAACCCTAACCCTAACCCTAACCCTAACCCTAACCCTAACCCTAACCCTAACCCTAACCCTAACCCTAACCCTAACCCTAACCCTAACCCTAACCCTAACCCTAACCCTAACCCTAACCCTAACCCTAACCCTAACCCTAACCCTAACCCTAACCCTAACCCTAACCCTAACCCTAACCCTAACCCTAACCCTAACCCTAACCCTAACCCTAACCCTAACCCTAACCCTAACCCTAACCCTAACCCTAACCCTAACCCTAACCCTAACCCTAACCCTAACCCTAACCCTAACCCTAACCCTAACCCTAACCCTAACCCTAACCCTAACCCTAACCCTAACCCTAACCCTAACCCTAACCCTAACCCTAACCCTAACCCTAACCCTAACCCTAACCCTAACCCTAACCCTAACCCTAACCCTAACCCTAACCCTAACCCTAACCCTAACCCTAACCCTAACCCTAACCCTAACCCTAACCCTAACCCTAACCCTAACCCTAACCCTAACCCTAACCCTAACCCTAACCCTAACCCTAACCCTAACCCTAACCCTAACCCTAACCCTAACCCTAACCCTAACCCTAACCCTAACCCTAACCCTAACCCTAACCCTAACCCTAACCCTAACCCTAACCCTAACCCTAACCCTAACCCTAACCCTAACCCTAACCCTAACCCTAACCCTAACCCTAACCCTAACCCTAACCCTAACCCTAACCCTAACCCTAACCCTAACCCTAACCCTAACCCTAACCCTAACCCTAACCCTAACCCTAACCCTAACCCTAACCCTAACCCTAACCCTAACCCTAACCCTAACCCTAACCCTAACCCTAACCCTAACCCTAACCCTAACCCTAACCCTAACCCTAACCCTAACCCTAACCCTAACCCTAACCCTAACCCTAACCCTAACCCTAACCCTAACCCTAACCCTAACCCTAACCCTAACCCTAACCCTAACCCTAACCCTAACCCTAACCCTAACCCTAACCCTAACCCTAACCCTAACCCTAACCCTAACCCTAACCCTAACCCTAACCCTAACCCTAACCCTAACCCTAACCCTAACCCTAACCCTAACCCTAACCCTAACCCTAACCCTAACCCTAACCCTAACCCTAACCCTAACCCTAACCCTAACCCTAACCCTAACCCTAACCCTAACCCTAACCCTAACCCTAACCCTAACCCTAACCCTAACCCTAACCCTAACCCTAACCCTAACCCTAACCCTAACCCTAACCCTAACCCTAACCCTAACCCTAACCCTAACCCTAACCCTAACCCTAACCCTAACCCTAACCCTAACCCTAACCCTAACCCTAACCCTAACCCTAACCCTAACCCTAACCCTAACCCTAACCCTAACCCTAACCCTAACCCTAACCCTAACCCTAACCCTAACCCTAACCCTAACCCTAACCCTAACCCTAACCCTAACCCTAACCCTAACCCTAACCCTAACCCTAACCCTAACCCTAACCCTAACCCTAACCCTAACCCTAACCCTAACCCTAACCCTAACCCTAACCCTAACCCTAACCCTAACCCTAACCCTAACCCTAACCCTAACCCTAACCCTAACCCTAACCCTAACCCTAACCCTAACCCTAACCCTAACCCTAACCCTAACCCTAACCCTAACCCTAACCCTAACCCTAACCCTAACCCTAACCCTAACCCTAACCCTAACCCTAACCCTAACCCTAACCCTAACCCTAACCCTAACCCTAACCCTAACCCTAACCCTAACCCTAACCCTAACCCTAACCCTAACCCTAACCCTAACCCTAACCCTAACCCTAACCCTAACCCTAACCCTAACCCTAACCCTAACCCTAACCCTAACCCTAACCCTAACCCTAACCCTAACCCTAACCCTAACCCTAACCCTAACCCTAACCCTAACCCTAACCCTAACCCTAACCCTAACCCTAACCCTAACCCTAACCCTAACCCTAACCCTAACCCTAACCCTAACCCTAACCCTAACCCTAACCCTAACCCTAACCCTAACCCTAACCCTAACCCTAACCCTAACCCTAACCCTAACCCTAACCCTAACCCTAACCCTAACCCTAACCCTAACCCTAACCCTAACCCTAACCCTAACCCTAACCCTAACCCTAACCCTAACCCTAACCCTAACCCTAACCCTAACCCTAACCCTAACCCTAACCCTAACCCTAACCCTAACCCTAACCCTAACCCTAACCCTAACCCTAACCCTAACCCTAACCCTAACCCTAACCCTAACCCTAACCCTAACCCTAACCCTAACCCTAACCCTAACCCTAACCCTAACCCTAACCCTAACCCTAACCCTAACCCTAACCCTAACCCTAACCCTAACCCTAACCCTAACCCTAACCCTAACCCTAACCCTAACCCTAACCCTAACCCTAACCCTAACCCTAACCCTAACCCTAACCCTAACCCTAACCCTAACCCTAACCCTAACCCTAACCCTAACCCTAACCCTAACCCTAACCCTAACCCTAACCCTAACCCTAACCCTAACCCTAACCCTAACCCTAACCCTAACCCTAACCCTAACCCTAACCCTAACCCTAACCCTAACCCTAACCCTAACCCTAACCCTAACCCTAACCCTAACCCTAACCCTAACCCTAACCCTAACCCTAACCCTAACCCTAACCCTAACCCTAACCCTAACCCTAACCCTAACCCTAACCCTAACCCTAACCCTAACCCTAACCCTAACCCTAACCCTAACCCTAACCCTAACCCTAACCCTAACCCTAACCCTAACCCTAACCCTAACCCTAACCCTAACCCTAACCCTAACCCTAACCCTAACCCTAACCCTAACCCTAACCCTAACCCTAACCCTAACCCTAACCCTAACCCTAACCCTAACCCTAACCCTAACCCTAACCCTAACCCTAACCCTAACCCTAACCCTAACCCTAACCCTAACCCTAACCCTAACCCTAACCCTAACCCTAACCCTAACCCTAACCCTAACCCTAACCCTAACCCTAACCCTAACCCTAACCCTAACCCTAACCCTAACCCTAACCCTAACCCTAACCCTAACCCTAACCCTAACCCTAACCCTAACCCTAACCCTAACCCTAACCCTAACCCTAACCCTAACCCTAACCCTAACCCTAACCCTAACCCTAACCCTAACCCTAACCCTAACCCTAACCCTAACCCTAACCCTAACCCTAACCCTAACCCTAACCCTAACCCTAACCCTAACCCTAACCCTAACCCTAACCCTAACCCTAACCCTAACCCTAACCCTAACCCTAACCCTAACCCTAACCCTAACCCTAACCCTAACCCTAACCCTAACCCTAACCCTAACCCTAACCCTAACCCTAACCCTAACCCTAACCCTAACCCTAACCCTAACCCTAACCCTAACCCTAACCCTAACCCTAACCCTAACCCTAACCCTAACCCTAACCCTAACCCTAACCCTAACCCTAACCCTAACCCTAACCCTAACCCTAACCCTAACCCTAACCCTAACCCTAACCCTAACCCTAACCCTAACCCTAACCCTAACCCTAACCCTAACCCTAACCCTAACCCTAACCCTAACCCTAACCCTAACCCTAACCCTAACCCTAACCCTAACCCTAACCCTAACCCTAACCCTAACCCTAACCCTAACCCTAACCCTAACCCTAACCCTAACCCTAACCCTAACCCTAACCCTAACCCTAACCCTAACCCTAACCCTAACCCTAACCCTAACCCTAACCCTAACCCTAACCCTAACCCTAACCCTAACCCTAACCCTAACCCTAACCCTAACCCTAACCCTAACCCTAACCCAACCCTAACCCTAACCCTAACCCTAACCCTAACCCTAACCCTAACCCTAACCCTAACCCTAACCCTAACCCTAACCCTAACCCTAACCCTAACCCTAACCCTAACCCTAACCCTAACCCTAACCCTAACCCTAACCCTAACCCTAACCCTAACCCTAACCCTAACCCTAACCCTAACCCTAACCCTAACCCTAACCCTAACCCTAACCCTAACCCTAACCCTAACCCTAACCCTAACCCTAACCCTAACCCTAACCCTAACCCTAACCCTAACCCTAACCCTAACCCTAACCCTAACCCTAACCCTAACCCTAACCCTAACCCTAACCCTAACCCTAACCCTAACCCTAACCCTAACCCTAACCCTAACCCTAACCCTAACCCTAACCCTAACCCTAACCCTAACCCTAACCCTAACCCTAACCCTAACCCTAACCCTAACCCTAACCCTAACCCTAACCCTAACCCTAACCCTAACCCTAACCCTAACCCTAACCCTAACCCTAACCCTAACCCTAACCCTAACCCTAACCCTAACCCTAACCCTAACCCTAACCCTAACCCTAACCCTAACCCTAACCCTAACCCTAACCCTAACCCTAACCCTAACCCTAACCCTAACCCTAACCCTAACCCTAACCCTAACCCTAACCCTAACCCTAACCCTAACCCTAACCCTAACCCTAACCCTAACCCTAACCCTAACCCTAACCCTAACCCTAACCCTAACCCTAACCCTAACCCTAACCCTAACCCTAACCCTAACCCTAACCCTAACCCTAACCCTAACCCTAACCCTAACCCTAACCCTAACCCTAACCCTAACCCTAACCCTAACCCTAACCCTAACCCTAACCCTAACCCTAA
Organism: Argentina silus; assembly: GCF_951799395.1. Taxonomy (NCBI): domain Eukaryota; kingdom Metazoa; phylum Chordata; class Actinopteri; order Argentiniformes; family Argentinidae; genus Argentina; species Argentina silus. Next base: position 187,447 of record NW_028152405.1, on the reverse strand, counting down.
CCCTAACCCTAACCCTAACCCTAACCCTAACCCTAACCCTAACCCTAACCCTAACCCTAACCCTAACCCTAACCCTAACCCTAACCCTAACCCTAACCCTAACCCTAACCCTAACCCTAACCCTAACCCTAACCCTAACCCTAACCCTAACCCTAACCCTAACCCTAACCCTAACCCTAACCCTAACCCTAACCCTAACCCTAACCCTAACCCTAACCCTAACCCTAACCCTAACCCTAACCCTAACCCTAACCCTAACCCTAACCCTAACCCTAACCCTAACCCTAACCCTAACCCTAACCCTAACCCTAACCCTAACCCTAACCCTAACCCTAACCCTAACCCTAACCCTAACCCTAACCCTAACCCTAACCCTAACCCTAACCCTAACCCTAACCCTAACCCTAACCCTAACCCTAACCCTAACCCTAACCCTAACCCTAACCCTAACCCTAACCCTAACCCTAACCCTAACCCTAACCCTAACCCTAACCCTAACCCTAACCCTAACCCTAACCCTAACCCTAACCCTAACCCTAACCCTAACCCTAACCCTAACCCTAACCCTAACCCTAACCCTAACCCTAACCCTAACCCTAACCCTAACCCTAACCCTAACCCTAACCCTAACCCTAACCCTAACCCTAACCCTAACCCTAACCCTAACCCTAACCCTAACCCTAACCCTAACCCTAACCCTAACCCTAACCCTAACCCTAACCCTAACCCTAACCCTAACCCTAACCCTAACCCTAACCCTAACCCTAACCCTAACCCTAACCCTAACCCTAACCCTAACCCTAACCCTAACCCTAACCCTAACCCTAACCCTAACCCTAACCCTAACCCTAACCCTAACCCTAACCCTAACCCTAACCCTAACCCTAACCCTAACCCTAACCCTAACCCTAACCCTAACCCTAACCCTAACCCTAACCCTAACCCTAACCCTAACCCTAACCCTAACCCTAACCCTAACCCTAACCCTAACCCTAACCCTAACCCTAACCCTAACCCTAACCCTAACCCTAACCCTAACCCTAACCCTAACCCTAACCCTAACCCTAACCCTAACCCTAACCCTAACCCTAACCCTAACCCTAACCCTAACCCTAACCCTAACCCTAACCCTAACCCTAACCCTAACCCTAACCCTAACCCTAACCCTAACCCTAACCCTAACCCTAACCCTAACCCTAACCCTAACCCTAACCCTAACCCTAACCCTAACCCTAACCCTAACCCTAACCCTAACCCTAACCCTAACCCTAACCCTAACCCTAACCCTAACCCTAACCCTAACCCTAACCCTAACCCTAACCCTAACCCTAACCCTAACCCTAACCCTAACCCTAACCCTAACCCTAACCCTAACCCTAACCCTAACCCTAACCCTAACCCTAACCCTAACCCTAACCCTAACCCTAACCCTAACCCTAACCCTAACCCTAACCCTAACCCTAACCCTAACCCTAACCCTAACCCTAACCCTAACCCTAACCCTAACCCTAACCCTAACCCTAACCCTAACCCTAACCCTAACCCTAACCCTAACCCTAACCCTAACCCTAACCCTAACCCTAACCCTAACCCTAACCCTAACCCTAACCCTAACCCTAACCCTAACCCTAACCCTAACCCTAACCCTAACCCTAACCCTAACCCTAACCCTAACCCTAACCCTAACCCTAACCCTAACCCTAACCCTAACCCTAACCCTAACCCTAACCCTAACCCTAACCCTAACCCTAACCCTAACCCTAACCCTAACCCTAACCCTAACCCTAACCCTAACCCTAACCCTAACCCTAACCCTAACCCTAACCCTAACCCTAACCCTAACCCTAACCCTAACCCTAACCCTAACCCTAACCCTAACCCTAACCCTAACCCTAACCCTAACCCTAACCCTAACCCTAACCCTAACCCTAACCCTAACCCTAACCCTAACCCTAACCCTAACCCTAACCCTAACCCTAACCCTAACCCTAACCCTAACCCTAACCCTAACCCTAACCCTAACCCTAACCCTAACCCTAACCCTAACCCTAACCCTAACCCTAACCCTAACCCTAACCCTAACCCTAACCCTAACCCTAACCCTAACCCTAACCCTAACCCTAACCCTAACCCTAACCCTAACCCTAACCCTAACCCTAACCCTAACCCTAACCCTAACCCTAACCCTAACCCTAACCCTAACCCTAACCCTAACCCTAACCCTAACCCTAACCCTAACCCTAACCCTAACCCTAACCCTAACCCTAACCCTAACCCTAACCCTAACCCTAACCCTAACCCTAACCCTAACCCTAACCCTAACCCTAACCCTAACCCTAACCCTAACCCTAACCCTAACCCTAACCCTAACCCTAACCCTAACCCTAACCCTAACCCTAACCCTAACCCTAACCCTAACCCTAACCCTAACCCTAACCCTAACCCTAACCCTAACCCTAACCCTAACCCTAACCCTAACCCTAACCCTAACCCTAACCCTAACCCTAACCCTAACCCTAACCCTAACCCTAACCCTAACCCTAACCCTAACCCTAACCCTAACCCTAACCCTAACCCTAACCCTAACCCTAACCCTAACCCTAACCCTAACCCTAACCCTAACCCTAACCCTAACCCTAACCCTAACCCTAACCCTAACCCTAACCCTAACCCTAACCCTAACCCTAACCCTAACCCTAACCCTAACCCTAACCCTAACCCTAACCCTAACCCTAACCCTAACCCTAACCCTAACCCTAACCCTAACCCTAACCCTAACCCTAACCCTAACCCTAACCCTAACCCTAACCCTAACCCTAACCCTAACCCTAACCCTAACCCTAACCCTAACCCTAACCCTAACCCTAACCCTAACCCTAACCCTAACCCTAACCCTAACCCTAACCCTAACCCTAACCCTAACCCTAACCCTAACCCTAACCCTAACCCTAACCCTAACCCTAACCCTAACCCTAACCCTAACCCTAACCCTAACCCTAACCCTAACCCTAACCCTAACCCTAACCCTAACCCTAACCCTAACCCTAACCCTAACCCTAACCCTAACCCTAACCCTAACCCTAACCCTAACCCTAACCCTAACCCTAACCCTAACCCTAACCCTAACCCTAACCCTAACCCTAACCCTAACCCTAACCCTAACCCTAACCCTAACCCTAACCCTAACCCTAACCCTAACCCTAACCCTAACCCTAACCCTAACCCTAACCCTAACCCTAACCCTAACCCTAACCCTAACCCTAACCCTAACCCTAACCCTAACCCTAACCCTAACCCTAACCCTAACCCTAACCCTAACCCTAACCCTAACCCTAACCCTAACCCTAACCCTAACCCTAACCCTAACCCTAACCCTAACCCTAACCCTAACCCTAACCCTAACCCTAACCCTAACCCTAACCCTAACCCTAACCCTAACCCTAACCCTAACCCTAACCCTAACCCTAACCCTAACCCTAACCCTAACCCTAACCCTAACCCTAACCCTAACCCTAACCCTAACCCTAACCCTAACCCTAACCCTAACCCTAACCCTAACCCTAACCCTAACCCTAACCCTAACCCTAACCCTAACCCTAACCCTAACCCTAACCCTAACCCTAACCCTAACCCTAACCCTAACCCTAACCCTAACCCTAACCCTAACCCTAACCCTAACCCTAACCCTAACCCTAACCCTAACCCTAACCCTAACCCTAACCCTAACCCTAACCCTAACCCTAACCCTAACCCTAACCCTAACCCTAACCCTAACCCTAACCCTAACCCTAACCCTAACCCTAACCCTAACCCTAACCCTAACCCTAACCCTAACCCTAACCCTAACCCTAACCCTAACCCTAACCCTAACCCTAACCCTAACCCTAACCCTAACCCTAACCCTAACCCTAACCCTAACCCTAACCCTAACCCTAACCCTAACCCTAACCCTAACCCTAACCCTAACCCTAACCCTAACCCTAACCCTAACCCTAACCCTAACCCTAACCCTAACCCTAACCCTAACCCTAACCCTAACCCTAACCCTAACCCTAACCCTAACCCTAACCCTAACCCTAACCCTAACCCTAACCCTAACCCTAACCCTAACCCTAACCCTAACCCTAACCCTAACCCTAACCCTAACCCTAACCCTAACCCTAACCCTAACCCTAACCCTAACCCTAACCCTAACCCTAACCCTAACCCTAACCCTAACCCTAACCCTAACCCTAACCCTAACCCTAACCCTAACCCTAACCCTAACCCTAACCCTAACCCTAACCCTAACCCTAACCCTAACCCTAACCCTAACCCTAACCCTAACCCTAACCCTAACCCTAACCCTAACCCTAACCCTAACCCTAACCCTAACCCTAACCCTAACCCTGTACACTAATATTGATACTCACCTAGGACTCCAGGCTGTTCAGAATATTTTGGTAAGGCACCCAGATCCAAATAGACCGGATGCAGCTATCTTGAGGTTGTTGGAGTTGGGTTTAACCAAAAATGACTTTGTATTTAATGATAAATATTATTTACAGATTCATGGTACGGCGATGGGGAAGAAGTTTGCTCCCGCCTATGCAAACATCTATATGGCTGAATTTGAGC
>NW_028152405.1:155330-175330 GCF_951799395.1 Argentina silus | reverse complement strand
CTGACGGGAATCCTCGGGAGGCTGTCCCCCTGTGTAGAGACGCAGAAGGTGATCCTTTCGGTGGGCCTGAACAACTGTTTGAAGCTAAACAGTATAGATACCATTGCCAAACAATTTGGTATTCTAGTAACAAAGGCCAAGAAAATATTTCCCTATGCAGAAATATTTATTCCACTGATTCAGATCTCAGAGCGACAAGACCATGATGTTCAGGTGTTGGCACGTGGGGTCAATTTGTTCATCGGGGAGAGGTATAGGGTGTTAAAGGGTGTGAAGGACAGTGATTTTAAAGTGCAAAGGGACAGAGTACACTGGACAAACATAACAGCCTCTTTGATTTTAGATGGTTGGATGGAGCAATTAAACTAACCAGGGGGGTACCGAGAATTCTCACCCCCATGGGATCCAATATTTTAAACTTGTCAATTTTATATAATTTATCGAAGGCAGAGGAGACCCTCTTGGAAAGAGGCCTCCTGTTCATACCTACTCCATTGGAGACTAATAGGCAGGGTCTTAGGAGAGACCTACACCAGTATCACAGGAGGTTGAAGCTGCTGGACCACTTTGGCTTCGAGTCTGGCGGCCCCCGAGAGCCCTTCACTTTACCCTCCGGCTGGGAACCTGGGGAGGATTTAACATCAGACCCCATTAGGGACCTAGTCGGGGGGGATGTGGGGGGCTTCGGGAGACTGTCTTTCCGGGTGCGTCCAGTCAGCAACCTTTCTAAGGAGGAGAGAAAAGCCCTAGAAAAATTAAAAACTAATAGAGATATAATAATTAAACCGGCAGACAAGGGGTCAAAGATTGTTATCTTAGATAAAACATCATATCTAATAGAGGCAAACAGACAACTTGAAAATAAAAAACATTACTTACCTTTGAAGGAGTCCATTCAGATGGAAACGCAGGTCCAAATCCGGGGAATCCTGGACGATCTCTGTAAGAAAGAAAAAATAACAAAAAAACAGAAGGTTTACCTATATGGGGAGGATCCTCCACGTCCAAGAAAACTTTATTTATTACCAAAAATTCATAAAGATCCAGTGACGTGGACAATCCCTAATAAATTGCCCCCAGGAAGACCTATTGTGTCTGACTGTGGGAGCGAATCATATAGGATTGCTGAATATATTGACTCTTTTCTTAATCCCTTGTCTCAAATTCATGATAGTTATATCAAAGATACATATGCCTTTGTTGACAAGCTTAAGACCGTAGAATTTCCACACGGCGCCATGTTATTTTCTATAGATGTAGATGCTCTGTACACTAATATTGATACTCACCTAGGACTCCAGGCTGTTCAGAATATTTTGGTAAGGCACCCAGATCCAAATAGACCGGATGCAGCTATCTTGAGGTTGTTGGAGTTGGGTTTAACCAAAAATGACTTTGTATTTAATGATAAATATTATTTACAGATTCATGGTACGGCGATGGGGAAGAAGTTTGCTCCCGCCTATGCAAACATCTATATGGCTGAATTTGAGCGAACTGTCTTCCCCAAATGCCACAAACTGCCAACACTGTATCTGCGGTATCTGGATGATATTTTTGGAGTCTGGCCCCATGGGGAACCAGACTTTCGGAATTTTATGTCAACGCTCAACGAACACCATCCTTCCATAACATTTAAATATGAATTACATCCAGAGAAAATACATTTTCTGGACACTGAGGTGTTTGTGGAGGATGTTGAGGATGGGAGGGTGGGTCTTGGGACGAGGGTCTATTTTAAGCCGACGGACACCCATGCTCTGCTGCACAGATCTTCTTACCATCCCAGGCATACCTACAGGGGGATTGTCAAATCCCAACTGATTAGGTTTCGCCGGATCTGTGTGGCGGAGGTGGATGTGCGTTCGGCGACCCAGACCCTCTTCCAGGCCCTGAGACCGAGGGGCTATAGCAGGACGTTCCTCCGCGGCATCCAAGTGGAGGTCCAGCAGATGTTTAGTGGGGGGAGTAAACCTGCAGAAGGGAGGGACGATAAACATCTGGTCCCTTTTGTTTCAACTTATGCACCGGCCGCCCTCGAATTAAATAAAATCGTTAAAGCCAATTTTAAAATAGCACAAACCAAAATAGACCCTCTCCGGGATTTTAGAATTATAGCAGCCTATAGGAGGGGTAGAAACCTGAAGGATCAGTTGGTGAAGGCATCTTTGGGGACCGAGCGACGGGATCCGTTGCAGTCGCATTTTAAAGTAAATTCATTTATCACAAATAAATATACTCATCTGAGTGCAGCAGTGCGGGAGGTCTTCCAGCTTGATTCGTCCAATTTGGTGTACGGCATTGAATGCAAAACCTGTAACAAATGGTATATTGGACAGACAAAAAATAGTTTACGTATGCGGCTGAAACAACATTTGTACAGTATAAGACAAACTACAAAGTCTACCGTAATCTACTTACATTTTAGAGATCATGGCTGGGAGAACCTCCTTATCACAGGCCTGGAAGCAGGGACGGCTTGGTCCGGAAAAAGGAGACTGTGGAGAGAAAGAATTTGGATTAATAAATTAAATACAGTCTATCCTAATGGGTTAAATGAAATATAAAAATATAAAAAAATATAAAATACTTACCTGGGAGTATGGTGAACGACATTGAGAGGGAATGATTAGCCATATTTTATTTTTATATGATATGTATGAAGTGAAATGTAATTTAATTTTTAAAGTGCTTTATACATTTACTTTTTTATATATATATATATGGTGTACATTCCCTTCCTTTGTGTCCCATTTCTCCTTAGGGATAATACATGAAATTATATAGTAACCTACAATTTTCCGGACCTAAAACGTACCTGTTTTTATTTTTCGCTCCATGAAAATCGCTGAACGGCGAAATCGCCAATCAACTAAGGTAAACAGAAGGTTTGTGTGCCAGTGCATTCCTGCTTAGGCAGACGTTTTATGATTCCCCTCACCTAACCCTAACCCTAACCCTAACCCTAACCCTAACCCTAACCCCTAACCCTAACCCTAACCCTAACCCTAACCCTAACCTTAACCCTAACCCTAACCTTAACCCTAACCCTAACTTTAACCCTATCCCTAACCTTAATTTTAACCCTAACCCTAACCCTATTCCTAATCCCAACTCTAACCCTAACCTTAACCCCAACCCCAACCTAGGCCCTGATTCTAATCCTAACCCTTCTGATCCTAACCCCAACCCTTACCTTAACCCTATCCTTAACCCTAACCCTAACCCTAACCTTAACCCTAACAATAACCCCAACTCTAACCCCAACTCTAACCCCAACCCTAACCACAACCCTAACCCTAACCCCTACCCCAACCCATGCCCTGATCCTAATCTTAACACTGGCCTCAACCCAGCCTACACTTCTATTCCCCACTCTCTTCCTCCCTCCAACCTTAACTCTACTTCTATTCCCCACTCTCTTTCCCCCCCTAACCTTAACCCTACTCCTATTCCCCACTCTCTTTCCCCCCCTTTGGTTCCCCCGACCCAACCTAGCATCTTGATTCCCTTAGTAACCACATTTTCACATAGAACAAAAATCTTACATCAGACTCTCAAAAACAACTTTGTCACCAGCCAACAAACCTTTGCACCTCTACAATCATACAGGATCATTTCAGCCTACCGTAAAAATAAAAATCTACTAGACATTTTGGTTCACTCAAGATTCAGCAGGACATTGACACAACCCCTTCACCCTCATACCACTCACTTTAGACAGAGAAAATACATCAGTAATCCCCACAGTCGCACCTCATCCCCTATTTTAGACTCATTCACTTTAACATCCACCAACGTCATTTATATTATCACATGCACACTTTGTCACAAACACTACATAGGGGAAACAGCTCACACCATAGAAACACGATTAAAACAGCACCTGTACAACATTAAAAAAGGTCAACTACAAACACACATAGTCACACACTTCCAAGAGCACTCCATCACTCACCTCAGCATATCAGGACTCCAATCAAACAGTTTATGGACCGTTGAGCAGCGGAGAGCAAATGAAAGGAGATGGATACATTTATTACGAACCATTGAACCCACAGGGCTAAATAAAAGATTTTAACAGATCACGTGTCAGTGTGAGTGATTGTGGGTTTCAATTGTTGTATATGTATATGTAAATGTATATATGTGTTAATTTATAGAAGTGATACACCTTATTTATTTATACTCCCTTTACATCAGCACTTTTTATATCAGAATGTATGTGATGATTTATTATTTTATTATACTATATAGAGAAAGAGATTACTCTTTCTCCTTTTCATTATCACGTGTGTGATTGGTGTATTTTAGCACTTTGAAAATTAGCACTTATAAGAGATTTTGTGTGTTTTACAGTGTGTCTTTAGGATGGATTTAAGCACTTTTTCCTTTTACATCAGCACTTTTGGTATGAAATATTATGTCATTATTTATTATAGTAAGTTTATATATATATATATATGTGTGTGTGTGTGTGTGTGTGTGTGTGTGTGTGGATGTTCAGACACAAAGAAAAGGACAAACACAATGTATACATTCTCCTTGATTTATTGAAATAGAAGGGAGGGTATACTATAGGCCAGTGCAATACAGACTAAGCAGTCATTGTAAATCTAGATATAAACTTCCCTAACCCTAACCCTAACCCTAACCCTAACCCCTAACCCTAACCCTAACCCTAACCCTAACCCTAACCCTAACCCCTAACCCTAACCCTAACCCTAACCCTAACCCTAACCCTAACCCCTAACCCTAACCCTAACCCTAACCCTAACCCTAACCCCTAACCCTAACCCTAACCCTAACCTTAACCCTAACCCTAACCTTAACCCTAACCCTAACTTTAACCCTATCCCTAACCTTAATTTTAACCCTAACCCTAACCCTATTCCTAATCCCAACTCTAACCCTAACCTTAACCCCAACCCCAACCTAGGCCCTGATTCTAATCCTAACCCTTCTGATCCTAACCCCAACCCTTACCTTAACCCTATCCTTAACCCTAACCCTAACCCTAACCTTAACCCTAACAATAACCCCAACTCTAACCCCAACTCTAACCCCAACCCTAACCACAACCCTAACCCTAACCCCTACCCCAACCCATGCCCTGATCCTAATCTTAACACTGGCCTCAACCCAGCCTACACTTCTATTCCCCACTCTCTTCCTCCCTCCAACCTTAACTCTACTTCTATTCCCCACTCTCTTTCCCCCCCTAACCTTAACCCTACTCCTATTCCCCACTCTCTTTCCCCCCCTTTGGTTCCCCCGACCCAACCTAGCATCTTGATTCCCTTAGTAACCACATTTTCACATAGAACAAAAATCTTACATCAGACTCTCAAAAACAACTTTGTCACCAGCCAACAAACCTTTGCACCTCTACAATCATACAGGATCATTTCAGCCTACCGTAAAAATAAAAATCTACTAGACATTTTGGTTCACTCAAGATTCAGCAGGACATTGACACAACCCCTTCACCCTCATACCACTCACTTTAGACAGAGAAAATACATCAGTAATCCCCACAGTCGCACCTCATCCCCTATTTTAGACTCATTCACTTTAACATCCACCAACGTCATTTATATTATCACATGCACACTTTGTCACAAACACTACATAGGGGAAACAGCTCACACCATAGAAACACGATTAAAACAGCACCTGTACAACATTAAAAAAGGTCAACTACAAACACACATAGTCACACACTTCCAAGAGCACTCCATCACTCACCTCAGCATATCAGGACTCCAATCAAACAGTTTATGGACCGTTGAGCAGCGGAGAGCAAATGAAAGGAGATGGATACATTTATTACGAACCATTGAACCCACAGGGCTAAATAAAAGATTTTAACAGATCACGTGTCAGTGTGAGTGATTGTGGGTTTCAATTGTTGTATATGTATATGTAAATGTATATATGTGTTAATTTATAGAAGTGATACACCTTATTTATTTATACTCCCTTTACATCAGCACTTTTTATATCAGAATGTATGTGATGATTTATTATTTTATTATACTATATAGAGAAAGAGATTACTCTTTCTCCTTTTCATTATCACGTGTGTGATTGGTGTATTTTAGCACTTTGAAAATTAGCACTTATAAGAGATTTTGTGTGTTTTACAGTGTGTCTTCAGGATGGATTTAAGCACTTTTTCCTTTTACATCAGCACTTTTGGTATGAAATATTATGTCATTATTTATTATAGTAAGTTTATATATATATATATATATATATATATATATATATATATATATGTGTGTGTGTGTGTGTGTTGTGTGTGTGTGGATGTTCAGACACAAAGAAAAGGACAAACACAATGTATACATTCTCCTTGATTTATTGAAATAGAAGGGAGGGTATACTATAGGCCAGTGCAATACAGACTAAGCAGTCATTGTAAATCTAGATATAAACTTCCCTAACCCTAACCCTAACCCTAAACCCTAACCCTAACCCTAACCCCAACCCCAACCCCAACCCTAACCCCTAACCCTAACCCTAACCCTAACCCTCTAACCCTAACCCTAACCTAACCCTAACCCTAAACCCTAACCCTAACCCTAACCCCTAACCCCTAACCCTAACCCTAACCCTAACCCTCACCCTCACCCTAAACCCTAAACCTCACCCTGACCCTAACCCTAACCCTTCGTGCGCGCATGCGTCACATTCAGCTGAAATGCACTGCAATAGCAGTTGGTAACGACGGGAGAGCGCCATCACCACGGCCTTCTACCAGGGCTTTGTTTTGTCTACCAGGGCACTCGACTGAATTAAAAGGGTTAAGGTTAGGGTTAGCTACTGCTAACGTTAGGGTTAGCTACTGCTAACGTTAGGGTCAGGGTTAGCTACTGCTAACGTTAGGGTTAGGGTTAGCTACTGCTAACGTTAGGGTTAGGGTTAGCTACTGCTAACGTTAGGGTTAGGGTCAGGGTTAGCTACTGCTAACGTTAGGGTTAGGGTTAGGTCACCGAACAGTCTCAAATAAATACATTCCTAACTCCAACAGTCTCAAATAAATACATTCCTAACTCCAACAGTCTCAAATAAATGCATTTGAAAATGTTAAATCGTTTTTTTTATTTTTTTTACGCTGCTGAAACAAACCGACTCAAAGACGATAATACTTGATATTATTGCGCATGCGTCACATTCAGCTGAAATGCATTGCAATACCAGTTGGTAACAACGGGAGGGCGCCATCCCCACTAACCCTAACCCTTCCACCAGGGCTTTGTTCAATACTCAACTGAATTAAAAGAAGAAAAAGTTTTGACACGCACTCCTCATGATGTAAATACATTCATTTTTTAATTTTCTAGTATATCTCACTTCATTGCACTTTCTGCTTTTTGCACTTCTGGTTAGACGCTAACTGCATTTCGTTGTCTCTGTACTTGTACTCTGCACAATGACAATAAAGTTGAATCTAATCTAATCTAATCTAATCTATCTCCACTTTTGGTTTGGTGGTGGGCTAACAGTCAGAAGATGTTGGAAACATTCCTTTTAGATTCTGGTCCATGATAACATGATTGTGATGTGTTTACATGCTCTTTGACATGATTTATTTTCTATCATTGTTTTAAAGTTCTGAAATAACATGTGAAACCATTTCATGGCTCACTATTCTTTAGAAGTTTCTTTTGATCTTTTGAGATCGATATCTGACACAGGGTCACTGAGGAGTGAGACCCCCCAATCCCAAACCCTGTGGAGAGGGGCTCAGTGAATGTGGAGTGGAATGTGTGCAGAAGGGTCCGTGTGTCAGAGGAGATGCTGTAGAAGGACAGAGTGCCTAACCCTAACCCTAACAGTCTCAAATAAATACATTCCTAACCCTAACAGCCTCAAATAAATACATTCCTAACCCTAACAGTCTAAAATAAATACATTCCTAACCCTAACAGTCTAAAATAAATACATTCCTAACCCTAACAGTCCCATAGAAATACATTCCTACCCCTAACAGTCTCAAATAAATATATTCCTAACCCTAACAGTCTCAAATAAATACATTCCTAACCCTAACAGTCTCAAATAAATACATTCCTAACCCTAACAGTCTCAAATAAATACATTCCTATCCCTAACAGTCCCATAGAAATACATTGGAACATTTAAAAATGCTTTTTGTTTTTTTTACGCTGCTTAAACAATCCGGAGTACCAGATGTGTGAAAGGTTCAACCACTGAAGAGGAAATCTTCTCACATGATTCTGCTTTCCTCCATCCGACCACCAGATGGCACCATGCAGCGTGTTTCTGCTCTCTGTCAGTCGCTGGAAAACTGACGGAACAGATTTAATCCATCATCAACTCCATACACATTACATACATGACCATCACATAACATACATGACATCACATTACGTACATGACATCACATTACATACTGTTTTGAGGTTTAAATTGACCAGGATGCCCCCCAAGACTCCCCCACTGATAATACATAGACACACATGTTACTGTTGCTGTATTTACTGTCTAGTATGACTTCAGTCACTGATAGATAGATAGATAGATAGATAGATAGATAGATAGATAGATAGATAGATAGATAGATAAATAGATAGATGAACTAGGGGGTGGTAGAAGGCCGCTTAAGATCTGAACAGTCCCATAGAAATATATTCCTAACCCGAAAGGTCCCATAGAAATACATTCCTAACCCTAACAGTCTCAAATAAATACATTCCTAACCATAACAGTCTCAAATAAATACATTCCTAACCCTAACAGTCTCAAATAAATACATTCCTAACCCTAACAGTCTCAAATAAATACATTCCTAACCCTAACAGTCTCAAATAAATATATTCCTAAACCTAACAGTCCCATAGAAATACTTTGGAACATTTAAAAATGCTTTTTTTACGCTGCTGAAACAATCCGGAGTGCCAGATGTGTGAAAGGTTCAACCACTGAAGAGGAAATCTTCTCACACGGTTCTGCTTTCCTCCATTCGCCTCATGTGTTGTGCTGTCGACAGTCGACCACAAGATGGCGCCATGCAGCGTGTTTCTGCTCTCTGTCAGTAGCTGGAAAACTGACGGAACAGATTTAATCCACCATCAACTCAGAATCAGAATCAGAATCAGAATTCTTTTATTTGGCCAAGTATATTTTCACATACAGGAAATTGACTTGGTGAGATTGGTGCATGGACATAAAAAACAAACAGCAAATATTGACAAGAATTTACAAAATTTACAAAATAGCAAAGTATTAACAAAATAGCAATAACAAATTTACAAAAAAGAGCAGCAGAACAATACATCTTGTAGGCTGTGTGAGACTAAATGGCAATGAGGCTAGAGGCTGTGAAATGGTTATGGGGCATGTACACTATAAATGAGAATACATTTTGATAATTATAAATTACACTGTCAGTGCATTGTTTGTGTGACAGGGTGGGGGGGGGGGGGGGGGGGTCAGAGAGAGGCAGGGGGCTTGGTTGTGAGCCCCACTGCCATGGGGAAGAAACTGTTCAGGTGGCGCGAGGTTTTAGTCTTGATTGACCGGAACCTTTTGCCGGATGGAAGTCTCTGGAAGAGGTTGTGACCAGGATGGGAAGGATCAGCGATGACCTTTCCTGCTCTCTCACTGGTCCTGGAGTGGAACAGGTCCAGGAGAGATGGCAGGTTGCAGCCGATGACCTTCTCGGCTGACCGAATGATCCGCTGCAGTCTGCCTTTGTCCTTGGCAGTGGAGGCAGCGAACCAGACTGTGATTGATGAGCTGAGGATGGACTCAATGATGGCCTTGTAGAACTCAACCATCACTTTCTGCGGCATGTTGAATTTCTTCAGCTGCCGTAGGAAGAACATCCTCTGCTGGGCCTTCTTGATGGTGGAGGTGATGTTCTCCACAGACTCCAACTCCATACACATTACATACATGACCGTCACATTGCATATGGGGGGGGGTTGATGGCTCTGAAAGTCATCAACTATTTTTAAACTTGCTTGTAATGTCTAGTACCTTTCCCCCACCTTGGTCTATCAGTACCTGACTTGTTTAGCTGTCTGCTTTTAGTTGTTATTGCTTTATTTCTATTAATTATTGATGGTCTTATTGATATTTTTATTATTATTATTGTTATTGTTATTATTATTATTATTACTTCCTCACAACACACAATAACAATAATAATAATTCATATTATACTGTCCGACTGGATCTGCCAGGTCCCTTCCAGGTGTCACAGACCGACCAACTACAACTCCCATGTATCACTGGGGCTGTGACGTCATCAGGACGAACCGTCTTCCAGCTCGAGTCGAAAAGGTGAGAATCAAAGTCCGCGTTTTAAACCTTTAAATGTCGGTGTTTTAAACCTTTAAATGAATATAGCGCTGATATAATTTCTACCATACATACCTCTACGTAGCTATCTAATGTATTGTTGCTAGTCAGCGCAAATAAATCCTAAACTATGCAAACCTTAAACCCTAAACTATGCAAACCCTAAACCTTAAACCATGCAAACCCTAAACCATGCA
Organism: Argentina silus; assembly: GCF_951799395.1. NCBI lineage: Eukaryota > Metazoa > Chordata > Actinopteri > Argentiniformes > Argentinidae > Argentina > Argentina silus. Next base: position 164,798 of record NW_028152405.1, on the reverse strand, counting down.
AACACTAAACCATGCAAACCCTAAACCTTAAACCCTAAACCATGCAAACCCTAAACCATGCAAATCCTAAACCTTAAACCCTAAACCATGCAAACCCTAAACCCTAAACCTTAAACCATGCAAACCCTAAACCCTAACCAAGGACGTGAACTATGAACCACCTGGATTGCCGTCCTCTGAGCCGCAGGTCGGTTCTGATGTTTGGGTTATATTTAAGTGTTGGGTTGAAGTTAGCTTTGTTGGCTTTGGCCACAATGGCGTGTAGCACTCCAGCCGAGCGAACCTCACCACAGTCCGTGTGTTCACTGTCCAACCCTAACCCTAACCCTAACCTCACCACAGTCCGTGTGTTCACTGTCCAACCCTAACCCTAACCTCACCACAGTCCGTGTGTTCACTGTCCAACCCTAACCCTAACCCTAACCTCACCACAGTCCGTGTGTTCACTGTCCAACCTGGACGAGAGGCTTTCTCTCTGTCTCCTCTTCACAAGACTGAACCCTGGCCGCACGATGTCGCTGAATAAAAACCTGCTTCAAGGTTCCTACTTGTTTCTTCTGTCAATCTTTCTTGCGCAAAGATTTATATTAAACTGTTATACACAATTGCCTGATTGCTTTGTAATAATGTTATTTGGGGACTTGTATGCATATAATAAGCACCAAAAAGCTATGAGAAATGTATTACATTGCAATTTGGCGATATATCAATCCATTTTCCATCACATACAATCACTGGGCCTAAAAGGGCGGGATCAAGGCAGTGAGAAACCTTTCATGTCAACCTTAGGGTCAGGGTTAGGGTTAGGGTTGGCACCTTAGCCAAGTCATTGAATTAGCTGGCTAGTAACCAAATCATTCTGTCTGTCTCAGGTCTGATGGCGCTGGCTGGGGTGCGTGTGGTAGAGCTGGCTGGTTTGGCTCCGGCGCCATTCTGTGGGATGATTCTGGCCGACTTTGGCGCCAAGGTGATCCGCGTGGACCGGACCAAGGTCGCTATGGCGATGGACACGCAAGGTCGAGGCAAACGGTCGGTGGCGCTGAACCTGAAGAGCCCTGGGGGCGTGCTAGTGCTGAAGAGACTCCTCCTCCAGTCAGATGTCCTCCTGGAGCCGTTCCGTAAAGGTGAGAGTTCAGAGTTCAGCAGATCTCTAGAGAACGCTGATCAGCTGATCACTGTGCCTAGGAGGAGAGGCAGGCCTTAGACCTGTAGATCATCATTAGAGAGGCTAGTTCACAGTCCTGTTAGTTCATAGTCCTGCTCGCAGTGTTCATTTAGAGGTTCTCTGTGTTTTAATGAGCCTCACAAAGGAAGAAGCCTCTGATTTCCATATGCTATTAACTGTTGTGTTGTGGTTAAGTATGGTTGTGGTTAAGCTTGTTGTGATTTACATTTATGACATTTAGCAGATGCCCTTATCCAAAGCGACTTACAACAAATACATTTGTTTAAGTGAATCATCTACCCATCAGTCATCATAAGATAAAGTAATCAATGCTCAGACCAGGGTTAGGGTTAGGGCCATTGGCAGTCACAATGCTAGAAGACGACTTTTTATTTTATTTATTTTTTTATTATTAACAGGAGAGAAACTTGTATAGGGGGGGTAGTGGGGATGAAGAGGTCTTTAGGAGGGACCGTTAAGATGTAGCCTGAAAAAGTTGAGTGTCATCTGCGTAGCTGTGGTAGGAGAAACCATGTGAGGAAATTACAGAGCCAAGAGATTTGGTATAGAGGGAGAACAGTAAGGGCCCTAGGACAGAGCCCTGGGGGACCCCAGTGGTGAGGGCTCATGGAGAGGACAGCGATCTTCTCCACGTCACCTGGTAAGAGTGATCGGCCAGGTAGGATGCAAACCAGGAAAGTGCAGAGCCAGAGATGCCCAATTCTGAGAGGGTGGAGAGAAGGATTGGGTGGTTTACTGTGTCAAATGCAGCAGACAGGTCCAGAAGAATGAGAACAGAGGAGAGGGAGGAAGCTCGAGCAGAGTGGAGAGCCTCCGTGACAGCAAGGAGAGCAGTCTCAGTAGAGTGCCCAGCCTTAAAGCCAGATTGGTGAAGGTCAAGGAGGTTGTTCTGAAGGAGGTAGTTAGACAGTTGGTTAGAGACAGCACGTTCAAGGGTTTTAGATAAGAAGGAGAGAAGGATACCAGTCTGTAGTTATGGACAGCAGACGAGTCAAGAGTTGGTTTCTTGAGAAGAGGCTTGACTCTCCTCAGATCCTGTGGATAGAGAGGAATTGATTAAGGTGGTAAGGAACGGAAGGAGGTCTTTGGAGATGGATTGGAGAAAGGGGGAGGGGATAGGATCGAGGGTGCAGGTTGTTGCCCCCTTGGATGTGACCAGTATTAGAAAATCATCAGGGGAGAGGGGGTAAAAAATTGTATAAACCAGAGACCAGGTGTAGCACAGTGGGTTTGGGAGGAAAGGTAGCAGTGTTGGTGAGAGGTAGAGGGAAAGAGCTGCTAATGTCATCAACCTTCTTTTCAAAGTAGATGACAAAGTCATCCGCAGACAGGGAGGAGAGGGGGAGGAGGTGGGTTGAGGAGTGAGGAAAATGGAGAACAGTTTCCTTGGGTCAGAGGCAGAGGATTGAATTTTGGAATGGTAGTAAGAAGCTTTAGCAGCTGATGTAGATGAGGTGTAGTTGAGGAGGAGAGAGAGAAGGTTCTAGGTCATCACAGAGGCCGGTTTTTCTCCATTTCCTCTCAGCTGCCCGGAGCTTGCAGGGTTTCAGACAGGCAGGGAGCGCGTGGAGAAGATCGTGCCGGCCTTGAGGTCTGTGGACAGAGAGAGTCGAAGGATGAGGAAAGAGAGGACAGGAGGGTGGAGGAGGCTGCATCAGTGGATAGAAGGGAGAAGGATTCAACAGAGGGAAGGGAGGATAAGACAGAGGAAGAGAGAGTGGTGAGTGAGAGGATACAGTGTGGGTAGAGACTGACTGGGAGGGGGAGGATTTGAGAGGAAGGGAGAAGGATACAAAATGATCAGAAACCGGAAGAGGGGTAACAGTAAGGTTGGAGGTATGGGAGGATCTGGTGAAGACAAGGTCGAGCTGATTGCCCGCCTCATGAGTCGGAGGAGAATGGGACAGGGTAAGGCCGAAGGGGGAGAGAAGGTCAAGTACTCCAGACGAGTGAAGCTTCTCCGACTGGATGTTGAAGTCTCCCAGTAGTGTGAGCGGTGTGCCGTCCTCAGGGAAGAAGCTGAGAAGGACATCCATCTCACCTAAGAAGTGGCCAAGCTGACCTGGTGGACGATAGATAACAACAATGTGAAGTTTGACAGGGGAGGTGACAGAAACAGCATGGAATTCAAAGGTGGATATGGACAAGTGTGACAGGGGAAGTACATTATGTGAGCACTTAGGCTAGATGAGGAGTCCTGTGCCTCCCCCTCGACCAGAGAGTCTCTGGGAATGAGAAAAGGAGTAGGCATCAGAGAGGGCTGCCGGAGTAGCTGTGTTATCCGATGTAATCCATGTCCCTGTGAGAGCAAGGAAGTGGAGGGACATGAAGCAGGCATAGGCTGAGATAGCCTCTGCTTTCTGGACTGCTGACTGGCAGTTCCAAAGTCCTCCTGTGACAGTGAGGTTGTGGTCAGTTGAGCATGGTGGGTAGATTAGATTGGAATGGTTGCGAGTGGGGGTGTAGCGTCTGTGTCCTCCTGAGGGATGAAATAACAGGAATGGGGAGGAAGGACATTGTGATATTTGCCGGTACAGAGAGAGAGGGTTTGTGGGAAGTACAAGATGTAGGTAGCACTCAGTACACTCAGAGTAATGAAAAAACAAAGTAGTAGAATAAAAATACTTAGTAGTTTGGCCTTCCTCTCAGGCCTTCTTTGATGGAGTCCACAGATTGACGTCTTCGTGTCAGGAGGCTGTCGCAGAGGCTGTCGGTCTGCGATCGTCACGATATAAATGCAGATTCTGTGATTGCTGATGACTAGCAGGGTAGCAGCCCCTCCCACCTGACAATCAGTTAATGACCAGACAGTTTTCACCACTCACTCAATCCCAAATGTATTAGTCCTGGTCCAAGGTGAGCAGGGGTTAAATACCTTGCAGGATAGTGTCAGGCCCTCCCACTGGAGATTGACAGCACTTCACAGCAATTGACTTCAAACAGCTGGCTTCCTATAGAAACTAGGTTCTGAGCTTAAGGCAGGATAGCCACAGCAAAATACACAAGCTACCTACAGCACAGTGACTTTAAACCAGATTAAACTAATTTACTTAGACTGGAGAACAGGCTTCACCACTCACTCAATCCCAAATGTATTAGTGGTTGTGGTTCAGTGTGTTGTTGTGGTTAAGGTGGTTGTGTTGTGGTTCTGGTTAAGGTGGTTGTGGTTAAGGTGGTTGTGTCAGGGTTAAGGTGGTTGTGGTTGTGTTCCAGGTGTGATGGAGAAGCTGGGTTTGGGTCCAGAGGAGCTGCTGAAGGAGAACCCTGGTCTGATCTACGCCCGGCTGACCGGCTATGGCCAGACTGGACCATACGCCACCGCCGCTGGCCACGACATCAACTACCTCGCCATGTCAGGTACCCCTAACCCTAGTACCCCTAACCCTACCCCTAACCCTAGTACCCCTAATCCTAACCCTAGTACCCCTAACCCTGGTACCCTTAACCCTAACCCTAGTACCCCTAACCCTAGTACCCCTAACCCTATTACCCCTAACTCTAGTACCCCTAACCCTAGTACCCCTATCTCTGACCCTAGTAACCCTAACCCTAGTACCCTTAACTCTGACCCTAACTCTGGTGTAGGCTCTCTTCTTCAGCCTTCTCCTTCTCTCTCCATCTCTCTCTGAGACATGTTTCATCCCTCTCTCTCTCAGGGTTGTTGTCCATGCTGGGACGCAGTCATGAGAAGCCGTCTGCTCCTCTGAACCTGCTGGCAGACTTCGCCGGGGGGGGTCTGACCTGCGCCCTGGGGGTCCTACTGGCCCTGCTGGAGAGGACTCACTCAGGGAGGGGCCAGGTCATCGACTCCAGCATGGTGAGTTACCCAGGGGGTAGGGAGGGAGGGGGGGGAGGGAGGGGACAGGTAGGGTTAGGGTAATGCTATATGTGTGTGTAGGTGGAGGGTGCGGCCTACCTGGGCTCGTTCGTGTGGAAGTCTGGCAGGGCGGGGCTGTGGAGCAGGGGGCGGGGCCACAACTTGCTGGACGGCGGGGCGCCGTTCTACGACACGTATGTGACCTCCGACCTCAAACACATCGCTGTTGGAGCCCTGGAGCCTCAGTTCTACCAACAGCTCCTCACTGGTACACACACACACACACACACACACACACACACACACACACACACACACACACACACACACACACACACACACATATACATCCAAACAACACTGAATGTCTCCTGTCTCCAAAACCCCTCCCCCAGGCCTGGGATTGGATGCTGCAGACCTGCCTCCCCAGATGAGTGTGTCTGATTGGCCACAGCTGAGGCAGGTCTTCTCTGATAGGTTCGCCACTAAGACCCAGGCGGAGTGGGCGGCGCTGTTTGACGGGACGGACGCCTGCGTCACACCTGTCCTCTCTCTGGACCAGGTACACACACACACACACACATACACACATACACACACTCACTCACTCACTCACTCACTCACTCACTCACTCACTCACTCACTCACTCACTCACTCACTCACTCACTCACTCACACTCACTCCTGTGTTACACCTGCTGTCTCTGTGTCCAGGTGAGCGCCCACCCTCATCCCCAGGCGCGGGGGTCTTTCCTGCATGGTCCTGAGGGGGAGGAGTCTCCCCGGCCCGCCCCCCTGCTGTCCCGCACCCCCGCCGAGCCCAGCCCCTCCCCGGACCCCCGCCCAGGGGAACACACACACCCCATCCTGCAGGAGTGCGGCTTCACACCGGCGGAGATCCAGCAGCTGCTGTTGTCAGGGGCGGTGGAGTGTAACCATGCCAACGCCAGGCTGTAGCCACACCCCCTCTGCCCTGTGATTGGTCAACCCAGCAGGAAGCACTCTAGGATGAAACTGTCATTAATTCATTGATTGACTCATCAGTAACTGTAGCCGTGTTTTTGTGTCCGTTACTACATGATGTCGACCCTCGTAAGAATTGAACTGTAATTCTGTTGATAACTACTTTCACACTGACAGTAACAACCTCATTAAAGACTGAAGAAGATTCTCCTCTCATTTCAATTACGACATGTCCTGCTAGTGTTGATGCTAGCTGTGTTGATGCTAGCTGTGTTGATGCTAGCTGTGTCCAGGATGGCTGTGTTGATCGGGGATGACTCAGTGTCAGAATAGAAGTGCCTTCTTGAATGTAAATGAATGAATTTTGAATTTTATTTTTGGATAATTTATATTAAAATACCTGAGATAATTTGTCAGTTTGTTGTATTATGTCACATTATTCCTCAAATCAAAGGTTAAAGTGTGTGTGTGTGTGGGGGGGGGGGGGTAGAGGGTCAGCGTGTGGGCGGGGGGTAGAGGGTTGGGGGGTAGAGGGGGAGGGTGGGGGGGGGAGAGGGCGAGACACTTCCTAACCTCCTGCCAGATGTATGATCATGTTAGAGACACATCAGATCACACACAACCTTTAGCTAGTTATCTATTGTTCCAAAAGGACTTCAATTATTTGCACATTGATAAAACATTGTATATCATCAATAGTAGAATATTTTAAATGCCAAAATGCTTACATTGTTTTATGTTTACTATTAGAGTTTCATTAGAGTTAGAGTTTCATTGGTTATTTCATTGTTTATTTGTAATTCGTTTGCTTTGGCGATAAAGCTTTGAATTGAATTGAAAATTGCTTGTGAGAGGAATCCATGTTGAAAATGTCACATGATTAGGGTTAGGTCACATGACGAACACAAACGCCCTCACAGAACCACATTCAGGATGGAGGAACAGCTGTCTTATTAGAGAGTGTGTGTGTGTGTGTGTGTGTGTGTTAGTGAGGAGAAGAGGCTCTTATAGGAATCCTCGACTGTAAACACATTGTCTGACCCCCCCCCCCCCCCTCCTGCGTGTCCCCCAGGGATCACATGCTCCATCACTTGATCAGCCTAACATGCTCTGGCAGTCAGCACCTCGACACCCTCTACCTCTACACCCTTTACCTCCTCTACACCCTCTACACCCTCTACCTCTACACCCTTTACCTCCTCTACACCCTCTACACCCTCTACACCCTCTACCTCTACACCCTCTACATCCTCTACACCCTCTACACCCTTTACCTCCTCTACACCCTCTACACCCTCTACACCCTCTACCTCTACACCCTTTACCTCCTCTACACCCTCTACACCCTCTACACCCTCTATCTTTACACCCTCTATCTCTACACCCTCTACACCCTCTACCTCTACACCCTCTACACCCTTTACACCCTCTACCTCTACACCCTCTACACCCTCTACACCCTCTACCTCTACACCCTCTATCTCTACACCCTTTACCTCCTCTACCTCTACACCCTCTACACCCTCTACCTCTACACCCTTTACCTCTACACGCTCTACACCCTCTACCTCTACACCCTCTACACCCTTTACACCCTCTACCTCTACACCCTCTACCTCTACACCCTCTATCCCCTCTACACCCTCTACCTCTACACCCTTTACCTCCTCTACACCCTCTACACCCTCTACCTCTACACCCTCTACACCCTCTACACCCTCTACCTCTACACCCTTTACCTCCTCTACACCCTCTACACCCTCTACACCCTCTACACCCTCTACCTCTACACCCTCTACACCCTCTACACCCTCTACCTCCTCTACCTCTACACCCTCTACCTCTACACCCTCTACCTCTACACCCTTTACCTCCTCTACCTCTACACCCTCTACCACTACACCCTCTACCTCTACACCCTCTACACCCTCTACACCCTTTACCTCTACACCCTTTACCTCCTCTACCTCTACATCCTCTACATCCTCTACATCCTCTACACCCTCTACACCCTAACCCTAACCCACATTAGAACCTTTAGAACCCAGCTCAGAGTTCCAGCCGATGTCATAAATGACCTTTTGAGTTTCTGGTAACGCATCAGCTGAACGCGCAGCAGCTATGATTATTCATGAGACTCTTGTTTCTCTAAACCTGTCTAATAACTCATCATAACTATGCTTCAAAGCTGACATTGAGGATCGTATCGCTGAAGGAAGGAATGGATCCTACAGGACAGAACTTCACATGACGACTAAACAGTTGTGGTCATGTGGTACTCTCCGTTACTCTACAAAGACCTCAAGGAATGTTGGGAAAAAATGAAAGTTCACTTCATTCATCTAAATCCGCCACACCCCCTTTCCCCTCCTCTCTCTCCTCCCACTCCTCTCTCTCTCTCCTCCCACTCCTCTCTCTCTCTCCTCCCCCTCCTCTCTCTCTCTCTTTCTCCCTTTCTTCTCCTTACTCTCTCACAAGCCACAGAGCCATATCAGGGTGTTGACACTCCGCAGCAGAGAGGCTCAGAGAAGAGAGAAGAGGCTGGGGTTAAGGTTAGTCCAGGCTGGTTATAGGGTTAAGGTTAGTCCAGGCTGGTTATAGGGTTAAGGTTAGTCCAGGCTGGTTATAGGGTTAAGGTTAGTCCAGGCTGGTTATAGGGTTACGGTTAGTCCAGGCTGGTTATAGGGTTAAGGTTAGCCCAGGCTGGTTATAGGGTTAAGGTTAGTCCAGGCTGGTTATAGGGTTAAGGTTAGTCCAGGCTGGTTATAGGTTTAGGGTTAGTCCAGGCTGGTTATAGGTTTAAGGTTAGTCCAGGCTGGTTATAGGGTTAGGGTTAGTCCAGGCTGGTTATAGGGTTAAGGTTAGGGTCAGTCCAGGCTGATTATAGGGTTAGGGTTACTCCAGGCTGGTTATAGGGTTAGGGTTAGTCCAGGCTGGTAATAGGGTTAGGGTTAGTCCAGGCTGGTTATAGGGTCAGGGTTGTGTGTTTCTCAGGCAGGTTAGGGTTAGTTAGGGTTGGGTTAGGGTTGGGTTAGGGTTAGTTAGGGTTGGGTTAGGGTTAGAGATGACCGTGCTCTTAGAGGACCAGGGCTGCCGGGGGAAGGAGACGCTGCTGGAGGAGATGGCCGTGTTCGGGGGGGCGGAGCCTCCCAGACGCTCCCGCGGGCGCCTGCTCCTCCACGCCACCGCCATGTTCGGACGGGAGTTCTGCTACGCGGTGGAGGCGGCGTTCGTGACGCCGGTGCTGCTGAGCGTGGGTCTGCCGCAGAGCCTCTACAGCCTGGTCTGGCTGCTCAGCCCCGTCCTCGGCTTCCTGCTGCAGCCCATCATCGGCTCAGCCAGTGACTGGTGCCGCTCCGCCTGGGGGAGGCGGAGACCTTACATCCTGTCCCTCGGCCTCATGATGCTGCTCGGCCTCACGCTCTTCCTCAACGGGGACGCCATCATATCAGGTGACACACGCTGTGACATCATAGACAACTCCTACATGTAGAGGTGACAC
>NW_028152405.1:137830-147830 GCF_951799395.1 Argentina silus | reverse complement strand
TTCTTGTCGTTGAGGAGGGCCTTTAGGTCAACCTGTAAACACTGCACCCTCCTAGTAGGTACGGTGTTCTCCACACAGAAGTTAATGTAGTCCGAGATGCAATGTGAAAGACCACCAATGTCCTCCCCATGTGACTCACAGAGAACTTCCCAGTCCGTTGTCTCAAAACAGTCCTGCAGAGCCTCATCAGCCTCCTGTGTCCATCTCCTCACAGTCCTAGTGGTCACAGAGTGCTGCTGGACTAGAGGCTCATACATGGGCTTGAGGTGGACTAGGTTGTGGTCCGATCTGCCCGGGGGGGGGGGAGTGCTGTAGCGATGTAGGCGTCCTTCACATTAGCATATAACAGGTCCAGTGTTTTGTTCTCCCAAGTGGAGCACTTCACAAACTGGGAGAACGTTGCCAGTGTTTTTGTCAGGGTGACACGGTTAAAATCCCCGGAGATTGCAATGAATGCACTGGGGTGCTGGCTCTGTAGTCTCGCGATAACAGCGTGCATAGTCTCACACGCTGCCTCCTGCTGGCAGAGGGGGGATATATGCAACCACAACAATAACATGAGAGAACTCACGTGGCAAATAACATGGGCGAAGTCCTACGGCCGAAAGTTCGATGTCCGGGCTACAGACGCTTTCCTTCACGTGAATATGGCCAGGATTGGGTTCGAGTTTGGGTTAGGGTTAGAGTTAGGGTTATGGTTAGGTCAGGATTGCACCATCTGTTGTTGATAAATACAGCAACTCCTCCGCCTCGCTTTTTGCCGCACTGACGGTGAATCCTGTCCGCCTGCACTGTCTGAAAGCCCTCGATGGTGGTGTTTGCGCCGGGAATAACTTCCTGCAGCCACGTCTCCGTAAAACACATAAGACTTCAACCCCGCTCTGCTTTCCCGATGCAGTCTCCTTATTTCCTCCGATACCGGAGGAAAATCGCCAACGCGATCAGCTGTTCTCGGAAGTAAACAATGGTGATCTCGCAGCACGCAAATCCACCAGGTATAAAAACAGTCGCCATGAGTAGTAAAACGGTGAAAACGTAAATAAAAAGTTTAGTGGCCGTGGTTATTTTGGTTAGCGGAGCTGCTGAACACCATCCCCTTCAATATCCTGGCTGGATACCAGGTACACACACACACACACACACACTTGCAGACGATGTCCCTTATCCCTCCACTAAGTAATCCTAATATATGAACACACTGTTTATATGATATTATTATTTTATATTACATAACTCTAATACTCCCCCACCCTCCCCACCGCAGGGGAAGCTGGGTAAAGAGGGCGGAGACCAGCAGGGGCGTGGCACGGGCGTGGACCTGGCCGCTCTCACCTGTATGGTCCAACTGGCTCAGATCATTGTGGGGGCGGGGCTAGGAGCGCTGGTCAACATGGCGGGGAGTGTGATCGTGGTTGTCCTATCAGCATCCACCATGGCTCTGTTCGGCTGCCTCTTCATCGCCCTCTTCATCAGACATGTGGACTAACCTCTGACCCTGTGACCTTGTGAATATCCTGTTCAATAAAGATACTGTAATCTCCTGATGTTTTAATAAAGTTACAACAAACCTCTCTCTGTCTCTCTGTCTCAACAAAAATAATACTAAACAATATAAACAATAAATACAATAGTAGTAAGAGTTCAGGGATCCATAGTGAAGGGAAGCTTCCTGGTGGGACCCGGGTGGAGTAGACTCAGTCTGGACCAGGGTGGAGGGTGGAGTAGACTCAGCCTGGACCAGGGTGAAGGGTGGAGGAGACTCAGCCTGGACCAGGGTGGAGGGTGGAGTAGACTCAGCCTGGACCAGGGTGGAGGGTGGAGGAGACTCAGTCTGGACCAGGGTGGAGGGTGGAGGAGACTCAGCCTGGACCAGGGTGGAGGGTGGAGGAGACTCAGTCTGGACCAGGGTGGAGAAGCAGAAAGAGGATTAGAGGCTGTTGCAAACTGAAAAACTGATACATAAAAGAGTAGGAGAGAATCAGCATAAAGCAGGTGGCCTGAGGCCTGAGGCCCATCTAACCCTAACCCTAACCCTAACCCTAACCCTAACCCTAACCCATCTAACCCTAACCCTAACCCTAACCCTAACCCTAAAGGACATCTAAAGGACATCTAAAGGACATCTAAAGGACATCTAAGGGACATCTAAAGGACATCCAAAGCCACTCTGTCACGGGCCGGCCAGCCAGAGAGACACCCGGGGGGTAGAGGGGGCAGCGGCTAACCCTAACCCTAACCCAGCTCTATTACTGCTACATACAGTAGTCCTAACCCTAACCCAGCTCTATTACTGGTACATACAGTAGTCCTAACCCTAACCCTAACCCAGCTCTATTACTGGTACATACAGTAGTCCTAACCCTAACCCTAACCCAGCTCTATTACTGGTACATACAGTAGTCCTAACCCTAACCCTGACCCAGCTCTATTACTGGTACATACAGTAGTCCTAACCCTAACCCTGACCCAGCTCTATTACTGGTACATACAGTAGTCCTAACCCTAACCCTGACCCAGCTCTATTACTGGTACATACAGTAGTCCTAACCCTAACCCAGCTCTATTACTGGTACATACAGTAGTCCTAACCCTAACCCAGCTCTATTACTGTTACATACTGTAGTCCTAACCCTAACCCTAACCCAGCTCTATTACTGGTACATACAGTAGTCCTAACCCTAACCCTAACCCAGCTCTATTACTGGTACATACAGTAGTCCTAACCCTAACCCATGGATCAGTCTCTCAGAGGTAATGTGTGTTCCCATCGCCAGGCGGCGTATGAACGCCATGCAGAGACAACCTGAACGGGAACCGGGGCACGAGGAAGATGACGTCACCTTCCAACCGGGGAAAAATCAGCGCGAGCAGCTCCGGGGCAGACGGCAGGCTCGGGAGGATTAGAACTCTGAAGGTGTTTCAGGATCGAACAGAAACAGAAAGGACCTCTTCCTTTCCTCTCCAACCTCTTCCTTTCCTCTCCAACCTCTTCCTTTCCTCTCCAACCTCTTCCTTTCCTCTCCAACCTCTTCCTTTCCTCTTCAACCTCTTCCTTTCCTTCAATCTCAGCCTGTTCCCGTCAATCCAACTTTAGAGGGTAAGTGTTTTAATCTACCAATCTAAGTGTTTTAATCTACCTATCTAAGTGTGTTAATCTACCTATCTAAGTGTGTTAATCTACCTATCTAAGTGTTTTAATCTACCTAAGTGTTTTAATCTACCTATCTAAGTGCTAACTGCTGTTTTCATTTTTGAAACAAAGTTGATGTAGATATATAGATATGTGGATATGTGGATATATAGATATGTAGATATATAGATATGTAGATATATAGATATGTGGATATGTAGATATATAGATATGTGGATATGTAGATATATAGATATGTGGATATGTAGATATATAGATATGTGGATATGTAGATATATAGATATGTCGGCTGAACTGGCGTTTCTATAAGGGAGTTGCTGCCGTGTCTAAATTGGTTGAATACTATATTATACTAACCCTATATTATACTAACCCTAACCCTATATTACACTAACCCTAACCCTATATTATACAAACCCTAACCCTATATTACACTAACCCTAACCCTATATTATACTAACCCTAACCCTATATTACACTAACCCTAACCCAATATTATACTAACCCTATATTACACTAACCCTAACCCTATATTATACTAACCCTAACCCTATATTAGACTAACCCTAACCCTATATTATACTAACCCTAACCCAATATTATACTAACCCTATATTATACTAACCCTAACCCTATATTATACTAACCCTAACCCTATATTACACTAACCCTAACCCTATATTATACTAACCCTATATTATACTAACCCTAACCCTATATTATACTAACCCTATATTATACTAACCCTATATTATACTAACCCTAACCCTATATTATACTAACCCTAACCCTATATTATACTAACCCGATATTATACTAACCCGAACCCGATAACATACTAACCCTAACCCTATATTATACTAACCCTATATTATACTAACCCTAACCCGATATTATACTAACCCGATATTATACTAACCCTATATTATACTAACCCTAACCCGATATTATACTAACCCTAACCCGATATTATACTAACACTAACCCGATATTATACTAACCCGATATTATACTAACCCTATATTATACTAACACTAACCCGATATTTATACACGGGATTGAAACACAGACTTCACCGCTATGCTACATTTGTGTACCGCAACAGTTCGTGTGTGTGTCTGGTTGCTACTTTGTGGCAGCCTCTTACTTCTGTCTTCGTGTTTTCATTTAAGTTCGGCTCGGTGTGTCTGTTGAATGTTCGGTGTGTCCAAAATAGTACAACAGCCTTATTATAATGTATTCATTTGACTTGTTAACAAGCTGTCATTCATCCTAAACCGTTCACAAACCGTCATCTGTCCTCTTGTAAGGCTTCATCCACTGTTTCTACACTTTACCCTGTAACTACCCTCTGTAACTACCCTCTGTAACTACCCTCTGTAACTACCCTCTGTAGAGCATCACCAGGACACGTTGTAATGGGACTGTAGAAAGGAACTTGGTTGTTTATTTTCATATATTTCAACTTGTTATAACAGTAGAACTAGTGATTCTAACCCTAACCCTAATCTAACCCTAACCCTAATCTAACCCTAACCCTAACAGTAGAACTAGTGATTCTAACCCTAACCCTAATCTAACCCTAACCCTAATCTAACCCTAATCTAACCCTAATCTAACCCTAACCCTAATCTAACCCTAACCCTAATCTAACCCTAACCCTAACAGTAGAACTAGTGATGATGTCTCTCAGGTTAACTCATGTTCTGTTTCTCAGCTGTGTTGACCAGTCGGAGACTGTATGGACCAGAGCCAACATGAAAAGCCTTAAAGCAAAGTTCAGGAAGAGCGACGTAAGAACTTTCATTCATTCATTAATTCATTCATGTGATGATCGTGAGGTTTACTCTGAAGTTAGAGCTACGTCATGTTCTGCTACATCAGCGGTTCCCAACCTTTTCTGGCTCGTGACCCCACTTTGACGTCACAAAACTCTAGTGACCCAAGACATTGAAAACACAGACAATTTTTTGCTGAACTTAATTTGTTTTCGATCATGTAATAGTTTGTAATACTATGTTGCAAATAAACGTTCGTTTTAGACCATATTTAGGCTATTTCATGTATATTACTGTGGACGGCAGCCGGAGGACGAGCCACAGATTAGTGCACAAAGAGAGGATGTTATTTGCCAGTGCAGGACATGTACAGGTGAGCTTGTATTTACGTATTAAGGCTGCAAATTAATGCTGAACAAACAATGACTCAAATTAAACAATGAAAAAAAGAGCTAAGTAGGCTACAAATATGGGCTCTATTAGCCTAACCCTAACCCTAACCCTAACCCTTGGCAGTCTCATGTTCAGGAAGACGGAGACATATCCTTGTGAAAAGCATTCTCCTGCATGTAACAAACAAATGTCAAAGCATGGGCATGTTTCCTTCTGTGCTGACATCCACTAGTAGAGCAGAGGCTGGGGTCCTTCTGTTAGCGTGCTCTCTTGGTCGTTAGCGATTGTATCTGTCCTTCTTCTCGCTGTGTTATCAGACAACGGTCTTGTCTTCTGTTTCTGCGCTTCTCCCTCCCCACACATCGTTTTTACCATTTCAGTGGCAGCTGGCAATATCAAAGTCTCAACAACGGTATGTGGCTTCATAGCATTTGCAACAAGATAGCTCACCTCAAAAGATGTTTTCAAGGCTCTCTGACAGTCATCGCCTTTCTGAAGTATACTCGCTGCTTATTCAGCTCTGCATATTTCTTTTCAATGAAAGATTTTGGTTTGCCTACATATTCTTTATGAGTTGTCTCAAAATGTCTTTTGAGCTTGTTGGGTTTCATGCTCTCGGTAGACAGGAAGTTACCACACAGCAAACATTAGGCTTTTTCTCATTGTTTTCAGTTATGCTATTAGTTATGTTATTAGTAAATCCATACTGAAGACAGGTTTCATCCTATGTTCTCTGTGTTTGTGATGTGTGTTTCTCAGGTTCAGGTGAAGATGTCTCGGGGGTTAGGGTTAGGGTTAGGGATAGGGTTAGTGTTTGTGATTAGGGTTAGGGTTTGTGATTAGGGTTAGGGTTAGTGTTTGTGATGTGTGTTAGGGTTAGGGTTAGTGTTTGTGATGTGTGTTAGGGTTAGTGTTTGTGATGTGTGTTAGGGTTAGGGCTAGCTTGTGTGAGCGTGGCTTCTTCTAAAGAGCAGAAGTATCCTGAGGTTCTATTCTGGGTTCTGGAATGTGTTTGGCTGCCAGACAGAACAGCCCTGTCCAACCGCTGACCAGACTCCTACCACACACACACACACACACACACACACACACACACACACACACACACACACACACACACACACACACACACACACACACACACACACGTACACCCATACACACACACGTACACAGACACACACATGCACACATACACACACACGTACACATACACACACACCACACACACACACACACACACACACACACACACACACACACATACACACACACACACACACACACACACACCCGAGCCTCCAGACTTTATCTAATGGATGTGTGTGTGTTGGATTAAGGGCAATTATATTATTTATATATATTAATATAAAGTATATATTATAGTATATATAAATATATAGTATAAAGTATATATTATAGCAGATATTAATATATAGTATAAAGTATATATTATAGTAGATATTAATATGTAGTATAAAATGGAAACCAGCATCTATTGGTACATCTGATTGGTTGGTCAGGATACTGAGTGTTTTAATACCCAGAATGCAGCGGGACGCTCATCTCAACATGTTTCATCTACCATGACGAGTTACCGTGGAAACCAACCGCTTGTCTCTCAGATTCCCAGCAGCTCATTCCTCTGACAGACCCGGTCCTCTGATACCAGAACCAGACCCGGTCCTCTGATACCAGAACCAGACCCGGTCCTCTGATACTAGAACCAGACCCAGTCCACTGGTACCAGAACCAGACCCAGTCCACTGGTACCAGAACCAGACCCGGTTCACTGGTACCAGAACCAGACCCGGTTCACTGGTACCAGAGAGACTGAGGTTTGTTCAGGAGAGGCGTGAGAGAGGCAGGAGCAGCAGGATGTCGAATCATGTGACCAGGATTGCGGAACGCAGCAGTTTGGTTGATGAATCTCTGGTTTGATTGACAGGTCGACCAGCCAACGGCTGCCTTAACCCTCCTAACAAGGCCTGTCACTAAAGCAGGTGGTTCTCCTCTCTCCTCTCCTCCTCCTTCTCCTCTCCTCTCCTCTCTTCCTCCTCTACTCCTCCTCCTCTCCTCCTCCAGGCTCATGAGTGGAGTAGGAATGATGAGCGCCTGCTGTCTGCGGTGGAACATGGGGAGGTGGAGAAGGTCGCTGCCCTGCTGGCCAAGAAAGGAGCCAGCGCCGTCAAACTGGACAGCGAGGGCAAGTCAGCGTGAGTATTTCTGCCCCAAACTATCCAACGCACCAAGACTCTAACCCTAACCCTAATCCAACACACCGTGATGAACTAACCCTAACCCTAACCCTACACACCGTGACGATGACAGTGTTTCAGCCACAGGGTTTCCATGGTTTCAGCCCTCAGCTGCTACATCACATTCATCTGATGGTTGTTTCAGTGGTTGATGGGGATGTTACCATGGTAACAGATGTTGTTGTTGTGTCTCCAGCCTCCATGTTGCCGCCAGCCGCGGCCAATCAGAGTGTCTGTCTGTCATCCTGGCACATGGAGCCGACCTGTCAGTCACAGACGCCTCAGGTACCACAACTTCCTGTCATGTAGACACAGAGTAGAGATACTTTATATGAATACACACCATTTAACTGACGCTTTTATCCAAAGAGACTTACATTACGGTGAGTGCATCCATGTTTCAGTATAGATGGTCCCAGCAGGAATCAAACCCACAACCTAAGCATTGTTAACGCCATGATCTACCAACTGAGACACAGGGGACCACAGATACAACAGAGATACAGAATAGAGATATTGTTTCTTACTTGAATCTCTTTATTACAGGTTTTAATGCTTTACACCTTGCTGCCAAAAACCACCACCAGGAGTGTGCCAAAAAACTGATCCAGGTAAGACAGACCTACTGACCTATAGACCTACAGACAGACCTACTGACCTATAGACCTACAGACAGACCTACTGACCTATAGACCTACAGACAGACCTACTGACCTATAGACTTACAGACAGACCTATAGACCTACAGACAGACCTACTGACCTATAGACCTACAGACAGACCTATCTATAGACCAACAGACAGACCTATAGACCTACAGACAGACCTACCTATAGACCTACAGACAGACCTACTGACCTATAGACCAACAGACAGACCTACTGACCTATAGACCAACAGACAGACCTACTGACCTATAGACCTACAGACAGACCTACTGACCTATAGACCTACAGACAGACCTACTGACCTATAGACCTACAGCACTGATGGACCTGAATTGACCCCCCCCCCCATAACTGACAAACCCTCCCCCCTTCTGCTCAGTTGCACTCTCTCTACACCCTACACCCTACTCTCTCTACACCCTACACCCTACTCTCTCTACACCCTACTCTCTCTACACCCTACACCCTACTCTCTCTACACCCTACACCCTACTCTCTCTACACCCTACTCTCTCTACACCCTACACCCTACTCTCTCTACACCCTACACCCTACTCTCTCTACACCCTACACCCTACTCTCTCTACACCCTACTCTCTCTACACCCTACACCCTACTCTCTCTACACCCTACTCTCTCTACACCCTACTCTCTCTACACCCTACACCCTACTCTCTCTACACCCTACTCTCTCTACACCCTACACCCTACTCTCTCTACACCCTACACCCTACTCTCTCTACACCCTACTCTCTCTACACCCTACACCCTACTCTCTCTACACCCTACACCCTACTCTCTCTACACCCTACTCTCTCTACACCCTACACCCTACTCTCTCTACACCCTACACCCTACTCTCTCTACACCCTACACCCTACTCTCTCTACACCCTACTCTCTCTACACCCTACACCCTACTCTCTCTACACCCTACTCTCTCTACACCCTACTCTCTCTACACCCTACACCCTACTCTCTCTACACCCTACTCTCTCTACACCCTACACCCTACTCTCTCTACACCCTACACCCTACTCTCTCTACACCCTACTCTCTCTACACCCTACACCCTACTCTCTCTACACCCTACACCCTACTCTCTCTACACCCTACACCCTACTCTCTCTACACCCTACTCTCTCTACACCCTACACCCTACTCTCTCTACACCCTACACCCTACTCTCTCTACACCCTACTCTCTCTACACCCTACACCCTACTCTCTCTACACCCTACACCCTACTCTCTCTACACCCTACACCCTACTCTCTCTACACCCTACTCTCTCTACACCCTACACCCTACACCCTACTCTCTCTACACCCTACACCCTACTCTCTCTACACCCTACACCCTACTCTCTCTACACCCTACTCTCTCTACACCCTACACCCTACTCTCTCTACACCCTACACCCTACTCTCTCTACACCCTACTCTCTCTACACCCTACTCTCTCTACACCCTACACCCTACTCTCTCTACACCCTACTCTCTCTACACCCTACACCCTACTCTCTCTACACCCTACTCTCTCTACACCCTACACCCTACTCTCTCTACACCCTACACCCTACTCTCTCTACACCCTACTCTCTCTACACCCTACACCCTACTCTCTCTACATCCTACACCCTACTCTCTCTACACCCTACACCCTACTCTCTCTACATCCTACACCCTACTCTCTCTACACCCTACTCTCTCTACATCCTACACCCTACACCCTACTCTCTCTACACCCTACACC
>NW_028152405.1:112830-132830 GCF_951799395.1 Argentina silus | reverse complement strand
ACCAGGGACAGGTGGGACCAGGTGTGACCAGGGACAGGTGGGACCAGGTGTGACCAGGACAGGTAGGACCAGGTGTGACCAGGGACAGGTGGGACCAGGTGTGACCAGGGATAGGTGGGACCACGGTTACCCACGTTGTAATTGTACTCTGCTGGTGAGAAGCGATTGGAGAGAAAAGTGCATGAATGGAGTTTCTCATATGCCGGACCGCCCCTGCCCCCGAGCAAGATCCGGGTGGATGAAGACGGGCCCGGACGTGAAGCGGCCCTTTTCGAACGCCCTTTTCGGCCTCCGGAGTCCAGCAGAAGCGGGTCAGTGTGTGCCGGGTTAGAGCTGTGAGAGGAGCCGTCACCGAGCCAAAGTTGCGTATAATTGGCGAACCCCAGGAAACGTTGGACTTGCTTGAGAGAGGGGGGGGCGGGGCCAGTCGGGGACTGCCTTGACCGGGTCCAGAGGTGGAGATGATGTGGCCCCAGAAGGAGACTCAGGACACGTGGAACTTCTCCAGCTTGACAAACAGCTTGACTCCGCAGGAAGTGCCTCAGAACTTGGCGGATGTGCAGGATGTGTTCCGGGAGGGTCTTGGAGAAGATCAGGATGTCGTCGAGGTACACGAAAGCGAAGTGATTTAACATGTCCCTTAGTGTGTTGTTAGGGTTAGGGTTAGCCTAACCCAATGCCTAATCCCTAACCCTAACCCAATGCCTGGAATACTGCAGCCGAGTTCGACAACCCGAATGGCATGACCAGATATTTGTAGTGTTCATTAGGGGTGTTAAAGGCCGTCTTCCACTCATCCCCCTCCCAGATCCTTACCAGGTTGTAGGCGTTGCAGAGCCCCCTGAGTTAGCTCCAAGGCAGAGGACATCAGAGGGTAGCGGTTCAGTCCATGGTAGATACAAGGTCAATACAAGGATGGAGCTAGTTCGTCTTTAATAGTGGCGGACAACCCATGGTGAAAGCCAGTGATTAACGGCTCAAAAATTCTAACCACTCTCCACTGCGAGGGTCCGGAACTCGATTGCGAAGTCCGCCACTGACCGCCACTACACCCCTGGTGTAGGCTGAAGAGTCGACTCGCTGCTTCTCGTCCGCCGACTGGGTGATGGAAGACACGGCGCAGCTCAGAGGTGAAAGCAGAAAGGGAACTGCAGCATGGTGACCCGCGCCAAGGAGAACAGGGAGATGATGGAGGCGACCTCGGCCCGTTCGGTGTGGAACGGGCTGCAGCTGGAACACCAGGGAACACTGGGTGAGGAACCCCTGGCATCTTACGTTCGACCAGGGGTTAAGGTTAGGGTTCCGGTTAGGGCTAGGTGGGAAACAACCTTTGGGATCTGGTCGATCTCCGCTGGGTTCATGTTGGGGTTGTAGCTTGCTGTAAGGTTGTGTGGTGTAGAGAGGAGACCAGACAAGGGAATGAAGTTGAAAGGCAATTAGGTCACTTTACTGATAATCCACAAGATACAACAGGCAACATAAATGGAGATGTCCTTCATTAATAATGAGATGCACCAATAAGTCCTTGGGGCGGTCTCTGCTACCCCCTTGTGTTCAGATGGAACCGTGACAACATACTCAAGGTAAGACTCTAACCAGTCAGCAGTGAGCACACAACTTCAAGGTAAGACTCCACACCCACAGACCCATACAGCGTCGATATAGAGATATGAGTCTGAGATGCTTTACCTCTCTGCATGGCTCACACCTTGTTTTCTGGGTTTATTTAGTCCTTAACACCACCTTCAGTCCAACCACATAATTCACAGATTTTTTTCTCTCTCTCTGTTTCTCCAACTGTCTCTCTCTCTCTCTCTCTCTCTCTCTCTCCATCTGTCTCTTTGTCTCCTTCTCTCTCTCCATCTGTCTGTCTCTC
This sequence comes from Argentina silus, assembly GCF_951799395.1. Taxonomy (NCBI): domain Eukaryota; kingdom Metazoa; phylum Chordata; class Actinopteri; order Argentiniformes; family Argentinidae; genus Argentina; species Argentina silus. The sequence goes on along the minus strand of NW_028152405.1, from coordinate 130,954 downwards.
CATCTGTCTCTCTCTGCCTCTCTCCCTGTCTCTCTCTCCATCTCTCTCTGTCTCTCCATCTCTCTCTCCGTCTCTCTCTCCATCTCTCTGTAGAAGCGTCCGTCCCCCCAGGGTGGTGAGGAGGGCCAGGAGGATTCCCGCCCCAGCAGCATGACCTCCAACGCCTCGTACCACTCCACCCTTCAAACCCCGCCCCCCGGGCAGGCCACACCCCCCAGGCCACAGGAGGAGGAGTCTGTCCACAATGTCAGCAGTGTGTCCTTCAGACAGGAAGAGGAGGAGGAGGAGGGAGAAGAGGAGGGAAAGGAGAGCGAGGTGGAGGTTCGTCTGCAGAGCGTTCAGACCAAACTACTGGACAGTCGCAAGGAGAACCGGTCGCTATACACCAAGCTGAACCCTGAGGCAGGGGGGAGGAGAGGCAGGGGGGAGGAAAGAAGGGGGGAGGGAGAGAGAGGAGAGGAGAGAAGCGGAGAGAGAGAGGATGAGGGAGCGAGAGGAGAGGAGAGAGGCAGGGAAGGAGAGGAGATGCTCCAGAGCCTAGCAGTCCACCAGGCCCAGCTCTCAGAGACGCAGCAGCGGCACCACCAGGCCCGGCAGGAGGCGCTGGCGCTCAGGGCTCAGCTGGAGACAGGAGCAGGAAGTGACATCGCTGAGGAGCAGAAAGTCCAGAGACAGAGACAGACCTCTCTTGAACAGGAAGTGAGAGCGTTGACGGGCCAGCTAGTCCAATCAGCAGGGAAGCGTGACGAGGCTGTGGGCCGGGTCAGGGTTCTGGAGGCGCTGCTGGAGGAAGCAGAACATGCTGGGATAGTGGAACACGATGAGGAGATCAAGATGCTGCAGGCGGCTCTGAGAGGCACAGTCCCAGTGGAGGCTGCAGCCAGAGACTTTGAGGAGATGAAGAGTGGACTGAAGGACATCATAGAGGGGCTGCAGCGCCGCCTGGTGGAGATGTCCCGCTCCTACAGCGATACCAGGAGTGAGCTGAGCAGCACCAGGAAACAGCTGGAGGAGGCCCGTGTCGCCCAGACCCAGGCCGGGGGAGAGGGGACGAGAAGGGTCCAGGCTGGGGGACAGGGGGTTGGGGGAGAGGGGGCTGGACCTGGGGGAGAGGCGGCCTCGTCTGGCCAGGGGCAGCAGGGGGAGCTGAGGAGCAGAGTACAGCAGCTGGAGGCATCACTGGCCAACACAGAACAGAAGTATGCAGCCTCTCTGGAGGAGGGCGCCCTCCTCAGGAGGGAGGTGGAAGAGCAGGCGCGGGGCTCGGTGGCGCTGGCCAACCACAACCAAGTGGTGACATCACTGGGCAGCACCATCAAAGACCTGGAGGACCAATCACACGCTCTGAGGCAGCAGCTGTCCCAGAAGACCTTGCAGGTGGACGCCCTGCAGCACTGTCTGACGGCGGAGAGAGATGAGATCACTCCAGATGACTCTGTGTCCCAGGTGGAGCACCAGCAGATGAGAGAGGGCCTGGAGGGTGAGGTGGGCCACCTGACGGAGCTGCTCCAGGGGGCCCTGAGGAAGCAGGATGAGATGGCTCTGGAGGTGGCGGCGGCGTGGCAGGAGGTGAAGGAGGGGAGGAGGGAGGGGGAGGCGCAGGCAGGGCTGCTGAGGAGCAAGGAGAAGGAGAACCACAGCCTGAGCATCAAGCAGAGGGAGGCGCAGGACGCTGTGGTCCAGCTGAAGAGGCTGGTGGAGGGACACGTCTCCTCAGAGAGGGAGAAGAACAAGAAGGTTTGGAGACACGTTCACTTCCTGGTAACTTCTACTTGTAGTGGTTCAGTCAGGACACTTATGTCGGTTTAATAAGTTTAATGAAATGGTCGAACATGAGGTTTGATGGTAATACATCAGGCTGTGCGCTGATATATTTTCCCGCCTGAAGTTAAACGACATTAAATACAATATTAGAAGGCAGGGAGCCCATAACTATCAACCCCTCCATAGGTAGGTAAACACAGCCAACCTGCAGGTGAAGGCTGAGGCTGTGGCAGTGGGTGGAGGCTGGGGAGGTGGGTGGAGGCTGTAACTCTCATAGCCAGTGGCGTTACTCTTTAACCGTGGTGTAGTGTTGCATAACTCCCTGAACATGTGATGTGTTGCTTTCTTTGATAGGTGGATTCAGCTGTCCATCTCCTTACAGTGCCCTAACTGAACCTACAGAAACTACCTCAATATGTGTGTTTACTCACATCCAAACACCAATGAAATCCTGTGTTGTGTTTGTTTCAGATTGATGATTTGTCCAGAGAGGTGGGGAAGCTAAAGGAAGCCTTAAACAGCCTATCGCAGCTGTCCTACAGCGCAGGCTCCTCCCCTAAGCGCCAGCAGGGTCACCTGGACACGGTGCAGCAGCAGGTTAAACAGCTGCAGCAGCAAACCAAGCAGCTCCAATACCAGCTCACTGTGAGTCCCTGACCCTAACCTCTAACCCCCGACCCCTAACCCCTGACGCCTAACCCTAACCCTGACCTTGACCCTGGACACAGTTCAGCAGCAGGTCAAACAGCCCCAATACCAGCTTGCTGTGAGTCAACATTAACACTTGATAAAACTATGATTGTTAGGAAATAAATGTTTGTCTTTTACTGAATAAAGAGTCAAACCCCTGAGTGAAGTTCCAATAGTTTAATCCCAAAATGCATCATAGGAATATGAGAGGTGCAGCTCTCCTAATGTGGAGCTGTACTCAGTTATCGCCTTCCTCAGAGCCTTGAGAAAACATGAGCTGCAATGACACGTCATACCAGAAACTAGAGCCTTTAATAACACATCATACCAGAAACTAGAGCCTTTAATAACACATCATACCAGAAACTAGAAACTTTAATAACACATCATACCAGAAACTAGAGCCTTTAATAACACATCAAACTAGAAACTACAAACTCTGAGCCTGTCTGTGTCTCCAGGAGTCTAAGAAGCAGCATCATGAGATTGTGTCTGTCTACAGGATGCATCTCCTCTACGCTGTACAGGTATGTTGTCATGGCTACTGTTATCTTAGACTGTGTCCAAAGTTAACGTTGTAAAGTCAACGCCAGAATAAGTCTGAAACGAGTTTCAAGATTTGTATTTTAAAGCTGCATAGATGTGGACGGTGATGACAGTTCTGATACAGTTGTAGTTACAGTATGGCTATGATTGTGGTATGGTTATAGAATGATTATAGTATGGTTATAGTATGGTTATAGTATTGTTGTGGTAAGATTATGGTATGGTTATGATATTGTTATAGTATGGTTGTGGTATGGTTATAGGATGGTTATAGTATGGTTAGAGTTATAGTAGGGTTATAGTAGGAGTAGGGTTATAGTTGGGTTAGGGTTATAGTAGGGTTAGGGTTATAGTAGGAGTAGGGTTATAGTAGGGTTATAGTAGGGTTATAGTTGGGTTAGGGTTATAGTAGGGTTATAGTAGGAGTAGGGTTATAGTAGGGTTATAGTAGGGTTAGGGTTATAGTAGGGTTATAGTAGGAGTAGGGTTATAGTAGGAGTAGGGTTATAGTATGGTCATGGTATGGTTGTGGTATGGTTATGTCGTGTGTGTGTGTGTGTGTGTGTGTGTGGTGTGTGTGTGGTGTGTATTCTGCAGGGTCAGATGGACCAGGACGTTCAGAAGGCCTTGCAGCAGATCCTGATGATGTGTCAGATGCCGACCGGAGCCAAGGGGAGCTGAGACCTGCTGTTACCATGGAGACAACCCTAACACAACCTCAACCATAGAGATAACCATAGAGATACGGTTAGGGCTAGGGTAGTACTATAACTCTAGGGTTAGGGTAGTATCTGTATCTGTGGTCGTGTCCATCTTTATATTCTAGCCTATCACACGTCACTGCTCATGTGCAGTATCCGTCCATCATAACTCACCTGTCCATTAAAGATGATATCACCAGGTTGTGTCTCAGGCTCCGCCCACCCTGCACCAGACCGTCTCAGACTACGCCACGACCAGACCGTCTCAGACTACGCCACGACCAGACCGTTGCTAATCTCCGGTACCTTGAAGCCTCTCGGCTGGAACAGCGTCCTTCTATAGTGTCTTATATTGATGTCAACATGTTTTCATGATGCAATCTAAATTATTGTTTTTCACCTTTTGAAGATGCATTCTTTTCCAAAATCAACGACACAAATGCAAGTGTTTTTGCGGCACTTCAAAATAAGATATGCTGTGTGTATCTATATTTTCGTATTCCCGCAATCATTTATAAAGGTATTGCATTCAGATGAATGAATGTTATTTTTTCAAGAAGCTGTATTTCCATTTTTGAAATGAAAACAAAGAGATATGAAAGTTGTGTTTTGTAACAACTCTATTTTGTGTTCACAACATCGCAGATAGAAATGGAATGAATAGATCTGACTCCCCGTCTACAGACAGAGACACCTGCTCTCCCCTTCTGAACCTGCCCCAGATCGCCCCTGGGCTGCCCCCTCTGGGCTGCCCCCTCCGGGCCATCCTAGCTCTGTCTGTCTGAATGCTTCATCATGTTGCTTTATAGAGGAAGAGGCGTCACGTTAAACATAGAGTCCTGTTTGTTACTTTGTATACAGTAATACATCCACCTGACCCCTGACCCCTGACCTCCTGCTGGGCCTTATTCAACACCAGCACTGAGGAACAGAAGCCCCTTGACAACGTTGAGGTTACACTCAGTCTGTTTAGATGCATTTATAGTAGACATAAAACCTCACCTTTAATACCTACACACCTTACCTTTAATACCAACACACCTCACTTTTAACATAGTTCAACAGCCTGGTCAGAGGGTGTGTATGTAGATGATTTTCCATCTCCAGTTTTTCAAGTGTGTTGAAATACGAACTGATGTTTATCTGTTTGTTAATTTGTTTGTTAATTTGTTTGTTTGCCGTCTGCTTTTGCCCACTTCAATAAATGATGATGCCCTTATATGGTGGTGCCCTTGCCTCCTTAGATGACAGAACGGTTCTATTTTAAAGAGGCAATCTGGGATTAGTACATCAAATGTTTTAGTACATCAAATGTTGGCCTTTTAGAGAAATGATATAATATCTATACATAATATAGCCACTGATTCTTGTAGAATATCAATTCTAAAAGCCTCCTGAGTTTCAACCAGATAGTGTTTATTGAGGAGAAACAGCGGTAGGTCAGGTGGCTCCAGTCCCACAGCTGTCAGCTGGTTTGTTGGTTTGTCACGTGACGTTTCCCTGAGCAACGGTAGTTTAGCTAGAATCCTGCCATCCCATAATCACCCTGTCTGAAGCAGCGGCTCTGTGACCCCATCAGACCCCAAAATATAAACTTGACACACACACACACACTCACCTGCCACTTTATTAGGTACACCTGTTCAACTGCTCGGTAACACAAATATCTAATCAGCCAATCACATGGCAGCAACTCAATGCATTTAGGCATGTAGACATGGTTAAGACCACCTGCTGAAGTTCAAACCGAGCATCAGAATGGGGAAGAAAGGTGATTTAAGAGACTTTGAACATGGCATGGTTGTTGGTGCCAGACGGGCTGGTCTGAGTATTTCAGAAACTGCTGATCTACTGGGATTTTCACGCACAACTCTATCATCTCTAGGGTTTACAGAGAACGGTCCGAAAAAGAGAAAATATCCAGTGAGCGGCATTTCTCTGGGCGAAAATGCCTTGTTGATGCCAGAGGTCAGAGGAGAATGGCCAGACTGGTTCGAGATGATAGAAAGGCAACAGTAACTCAAATAACCACTCGTTACAACCAAGGTATGCAGAAGACCATCTCTGAACACACAACACGTCGAACTTTGAAGGAGATGGGCTACAAAAGGGGGTCCAACCCAGTACTAGCAAGGTGTACCTAATAAAGTGGCCGATGAGTGTATATCTCTAATCTGTTGATGTGAGATATCTCTAATCTGGGGTATGAAACCCTGTGGTCTGAGGTTAGGGTTAGGGACGCACGTATTGAAATGACCAAATAAATGCTGATGATGGTTGACGATTAGTAACTGCACTGAAATATAAACACACAAATATCTTTAATGTCCTCAACTATTAACCCAAGTTGATATGAAAACCTGTTATTTCATCAGAATTCCACAATGAAAATGATTACCATTAGCTGTAGATAGTGTCTATATTGAGGGTTATGGTTGGTGTGGGTTAAGGGAAGACAAAAGGAACGCTTTTCAACTTTATTTTTTTATCTTCTAAAGCGCAAAAAGAGAACACTTCAACATGATTCCACAAAATCACCAAAATTCATATCAAATTCCTAAAGAGAAGGGGTCTGAGTCTTAATGCAAGGATAATAGTTAATGTCATTTTGGAATTAATATCTTTGTTTTTATAGGGTCTCTGATTTGCATAGGAATCAATTCCACACAGTGTGGATCAGGTTGTCATTACAAACTGAGCAAATGGAGAGGAACAAAACTGTTCAGGAATGCAACCCTGAGGCCTGGGGAGACTTACAAAAATCTACAAAGTTGAATGGTGGAGAGGAAAACTTGAACAGGTCCAGGAGAGACGGCAGGTTGCAGCCGATGACCTTCTCGGCTGACTGAATGGTCCGCTGCAGTCTGCCTTTGTCCTTGGCAGTGGAGGCAGCGAACCAGCGAATCATGTTGAATTTCTTCAGGAAATCTTCAGCAGAAAGAACATCCTCTGCTGGGCCTTCTTGATGGTGGAGGTGATGTTCTCCACCCACCTGAGGTCCTTTGAAATTATTGTCCCCAGGAATCTGAATGACTCCACAGTGTTAACTGGGGAGTCACACATGATGAGGGGGGCGGTTGGGGCTGGGCTTCTACCATGGTACCAGCTACCATCTCTACAGTTTTTAGGGCGTTCAGCTCCAAGTTGTTCTGGCTGCACCAGGAAGCCAGGCTGTCAACTTCCTCTCTGTCGGTGGCCTCATCCCCATTGGAGATTAATCCAAATTAATAATTTGAAGCAGGCAGGTACCATGCATTCAACCAGTGAGGTGTTAAAGATGTCTGTGAACACTGGAGACAGCTGGTCTGCACAGTGCTTCAGTGTGGAGGGGGAGACAGCATCTGGCCCAGCTGCCTAGGGGCGGCAGGTAGCCTGGGAGTGCAGTGCATGTGTGTTGTCTCGGAGGGGGGGTAAGGATAGCTGTGGAGGGGGGTTGGTTGTGTGGGTCAGAGTCAGGACTGCTCCATTGTCTGTCGAATCTACAGTAGAAGTCATTCAGGTCGTTTGCAAATCTGAGGTCATCCATAGAGTGGGGGGATTTGGTTTTGCAGTCTGTGATCACTCGAACGCCTTTCCAGACTGACGAGGAGTCGTTGGCTGCAAATTGTTTGCTGCTTCTTTGAGTACTGTCGTCTGGCCTCCTTAATCTCCTTCTCCAAACGAAGCTGAGTCTTGCTGTGAACCAGGGCTTGTCATTGTTGTAACTCACCCAAGTGCGTGTTGGAATACATCTGTCCTCACAGAAGCTGATGTATGACATCACAGACTCTGTGTATTCGTCTAGGCTGTTGGAAGCAGTCTTAAAAATGTCCCAGTCTGTGTTATCTAGGCAGTCACACAGCTGATCTTACCTCTCCAGGTGGTCTATGTATGTGTGTGTGTGTGTATGTATGTATGTATGTATGAATTAATAAACGTATAAATTAATAAGCCGCTTTTCACGGCTTTTCCCTGTCCTTGCGCCCCGCTGGTGGAATTAGCTTCCCACAACGGTCAGGACTGCAGAAAACCCATCTCTTCAAGCTCCATCTTAACAGTCTCTCATAAAGACCACTTTACCCTCACTACCCCCCTGTACTAACCCTAACCCCGAGACCTCTTCACCCTCACTACCCCCCTGTACTAACCCTAACCCTAGAGACCTCTTCACCCCCACTACCCCCCTGTACTAACCCTAACCCTAGAGACCTCTTCACCCCCACTACCCCCCTGTACTAACCCTAACCCCGAGACCTCTTCACCCTCACTACCCCCCTGTACTAACCCTAACCCTAGAGACCTCTTCACCCCCACTACCCCCCTGTACTAACCCTAACCCTAGAGACCTCTTCACCCCCACTACCCCCCTGTACTAACCCTAACCCTAGAGACCTCTTCACCCCCACTACCCCCCTGTACTAACCCTAACCCTAGAGACCTCTTCACCCCCACTACCCCCCTGTACTAACCCTAACCCCGAGACCTCTTCACCCTCACTACCCCCCTGTACTAACCCTAACCCCAACCCTAGAGACCTCTTCACCCTCACTACCCCCCCTATACTATCCCTAACCCCTGAGACCTCTTCTCACCCTGTACAAGTTCTCTCCTGCTAATAAAATATATTTAAAAAAAATAATTAATTAATTAGCCTACTGGCATTACGACTGGCAATGGCCCCTGGTGTGAGCATTGATGACTTTATTTTATGATGACTGTTGGATAGATGATTCACTTACTTAAACAAATGTATTGTTGTACGTCGCTTTGGATAAAGGCGGGAATTAAACCCACAACCTTAGCATTGTTAACACCATCATCTACCAACTGAGCCATAGAGGACCATGTATGTGTGTATTTATGAATTAATAATGTATGTATGTATTATTAAATATATGTATGTTTGTATTATTAAATATATGCATTATTAAATATATGTATGTTGGTATTATTAAATATAAGTATGTTTGTTTGAATTATTAATTGTACATATGTATGTATATTTATCTTTGTAAGAATGTATGTATATGCTTTTAGATGCTAATTTCTGGTGACTTTAAGGATAAAGGCAGATTAGAGCCATTCCTCTGGTGCACTCTGGTTCACACGCTAAAACTATTAAAATACTGAGCAAAATAAGCTCCAAAACATTTCATTTAATCAAGTGCTGCATCATCATTTACATTACAGGGACAATCTGGGGTTACTTTGACAAAGGGAGAGGACTGGCGGCACAATGCCTCTGTGGACAGACCGCCAGGGTCCAGGGAGAAACTAACGATACATCTTGAGGAACAGCAAGGAGTTGTTTACCAGTTAATACCAATGGTTCCTCCAGCCCCTCTGATGTTGGAGCTATCTAGCTGTCTGACTTTGTTAGCCAGCTATTTTTCACACCTCAAACTCAATTATTTCGTCAGCTAAATTAGCTAATGCTGCTCAACATTTCTCTGGCTAGCTAACGGCTGGTACTGCTCCAGACAAGACAGGAAGACTCCCTCAAAAAACCCTAACCCAACCCTAAGCTCTGGAGACTCTGACCCTAACCCAACCCTACTTCAGATCAGTGCACCAGAGAACAGACAGTACTTTAACATCATACACATTGGAGACACTTCTCTCAACAACATCACTTTTATTGTAAACCATGAAACAATGTCAGGCCATGGGCGGGGAGGGACAACAGGGTCTAACAGAGATGCGACCATCGAGGACTAGGAGGTGTCCATGGTCTGGACCGTCTCCTCCACCACCTCCAGCTGCAGCGGAGACACGGCCTGCGTCAGGACCCCTGTGGTCCCGTGACGGTACTTATAGCTGCCGGTTCTGAAGGACCAAGAACACAAAGACACCGTTAGCTTCTCCAACCTCCGACTGTGGACCAGCAGTGCTGGGTTTGGAAGAGGACTACAAACATGGCTGCCAGAGGTCATGTTGTTGTTATATTAGAACACTGCCACACCACTGCTGTGAGAACACGGCGACCAGGATTCTAACCTCTCTCTCTGCGACCCTGAGGGCTTGTAACCGGGGGTTACATTAGGACAGGGCATGTTGAGGTCTAATGTTTGGGGACATTGTGTCTCACCTATATAGGAGACAGAGGTAGGGGACATTGAATTCAATTATTTTGTCCTCATCAATTTACACACAATACCTCATAATGACAAAGCAAAAACTGGCTTTTAGAAATGTTTGCTAATTTATTAAAAATACAAAACTGAAAAATCACATTTAGATAAGTATTCAGACCCTTTGCTATGACACTTGAAATTGAGCTCAGGTGCATCCTATTTCCATTGATCATCCTTGAGATGTTTCTACGACTTGAATGGAGTCCATCTGTGGTAAACTCAATTGGCTGGACATGATTTGAAACGGCACACACCTGTCTATATAAGGTCCCACAGTTGACAGTGCATGTCAGAGCAAAAACCAGGCCATGAGGTGTTTCTGCAGTATTGAAGGTCCCCAAGAACACAGTAGCCTCCAGTTTGGAACCACCAAGACTCTTCCTAGAGCTGGCCGCCTGACAACTGAGCAATAGGGGGAGAAGGGCCATCATCAGGGAGGTGATCAAGGACCCAATGGTCACTCTGACAGAGCTCCTCTGTGGAGATGGGAGAACCTCCAGAAGGACAACAGTCTCTGCAGCACTCCACCAATCAGGCCTTTATGGTAGAGTGGCCAGACAGAAGCCACTTCTCAGTAAAAAGCACATGACAGCCCGCTTGGAGTTCACCAAAAGGCACCTAAAGGACTCTCAGACCATGAGAAACAAGATCCTCTGGTCTGATGAAACCAAGATTGAACTCTTCGGTCTGAATGCCAAGCGTCACGTCTGGAGTAAACCAGGCACCGCCCATCACCTGGCCAATACCATCCCTACGGTGAAGCATGGTGGCAGCATCATGCTGTGGGGATGTTTTTCAGCGACAGGGACTAGGAGACTAGTCAGGATTGAGGGAAAGATGAATGGAGCAAAGTACAGAGATATCCTTGATGAAGTCCCGAGCACTCTGGAGAAGGTTCTCAGACTGGGGTGAAGGTTCATCTTCCAACAGGACAATGACCCTAAGCACACAGCCAAGACAACGCAGGAGTGGCTTCGGGACAAGTCTCTGAATGTCCTCGAGTGGCCCAGCCAGAGCCTGGACTTGAACCCGATCGAACATCTCTAGAGAGACCTGAAAATAGCTGTGCTCCGACACTCCCCATCCAACCTGACAGAGCTTGAGCGGATCTGCAGAGAAGAATGGGAGAAACCAAATACAGGTGTGCCAAGCTTGTAACATCATACCCAAGAAGACTTGAGGCTGTAATCACTGCCAAAGGTACTTCAACAAAGTACAGAGTAAAGGTTCTGAATACTTATTTTTAATAAAGTAGCAACAATTTCGAAAAGCCTGTTTTGGCTTTGTCATTATACGGTATTGTGTGTAGATTGATGAGGGAAAAAATGAATTTTAGAATAAGGCTGTAACATAACATAATGCAGAAAAAGTGAAGGGGTCTGAATACTTTGTGAATGTACTGTAGGAGGGGACATTGAGGTATATAGTAGTATGGTGTTCTCACCTGACGCCCTTCTGATTGGCTGTGTCGTGGGGGCGGAGGTAGTCCACGCCTCCCTTGGTGATGACACACAGGTCGATGTTGCTTCCCGAGCCAAGGTCGTTAAAGATGCCCGCTGCAATGGCATCACGCACCAGACGCTTAGCATCCTCCTCCTGAGAAAGATACCATCATCATCACTACTGACATCATCATCATCACTACTGACATCATCATCACTGACACCATCATCACTGATATCATCACCATCACTACTGACACCATCATCACTACTGATATCATCATCAGTACAGCGTTCCTGTGACATCCAGTCAGATATAGATCAGATATGGATCAGTCAGATATAGATCAGAAAGATATAGATCAGATATGGATCAGACAGCCAGGCCGCTTCTCCGTGTCACTCTCCTCACTCCAGCCCGCATGAACGTGGCAGAGTGTGTGTGTGTGACAGGTGAAGGTGGTGTGTGTATATACACTCACTGAGCACTTTATTAGGAACACCTGTACACCTTCTCATGGTGGAGGAACACCTGTACACCTTCTCATGGTGGAGGTGGAGGAACACCTGTACACCTTCTCATGGTGGAGGTGGTGGAATGGTGTGGGGAATGTTTTCTTGGCACACTTTGGGCCGTTAATACCAATCAATCATGTCTTGAATGCCACAGCCTATTTGAGTATTGTTGCTGACCATGTGCATCCCTTCATGGCCACAATTGGCCCATCTTCTAATGGCTCCTTCCAGCATGATAATGCACCATGTCACAAAGCAAAAGTCGTCTCAAACTGGTTTCAGAAACATGACAATGAGTTCAGTGTTCTTCAGTGGCCTTCCCAGTCACCGGATCTGAATCCAATAGAACACCTTTGGGATGTGGTAGAACAGGAGATTCACAGCTTGAAAGCGCACCTGAAAAATCTGCAGGAATTGCGTGATGCAATCATGTCATCATGGACCAGAATCTCAAAGGAATGTTTCCAACATCTTGTGGAATCAATGTCACAAACAATTGAGGCTGTTTAGAGAGCAAAGGGAGGCCCTACCCAGTATTAGTATAGTGTTGTAATAAAGTGGAAATGGCAGGTGAAGGTGTGTGTGTGTGTGTGTGTGTGTGTATGACAGGTGAAGGTGTGTGTGTGTGTGTGTGTGTGTGTATGACAAGTGAAGGTGTGTGTGTATGACAGGTGACTCACCTCCATGTCTTGTCTGTAACGGTCCTCAAACACAGCCATGGCAGCCAGGGACCCAGAGCCTAGAGGAGGCAACCACAACCACACGGTCATAACCACAACACAACCACAACACAAGAGAGAGAGGGAGGGAGGGGGTGTATCTGACCCATGGTGACGTAGGGCAGCTTGTCGGTGGAGCCGTGGGGGTAGATGCTGTAGAGGTGGGGGCCGTTGCAGTCCATGCCCCCCAACACCAGGGCAGCACCGATGTGACCCTGGTACCTGAACAGGAAACAGGAAACAGTCAGCTGGGCTCCCATCCCTCTCCTGACTCAGCTGGTCTGAACACTTCAGAGTCACTCAGGACACCATGGCAACGGATGGGGGGGTCAGGGATCAGGCCTGGGGGGGGTCAGGGGGGGTCAGGTCAGTGAGGGGTCAGGTCTGGGGTCAGGTCAGGTACCTGAAGAGCATCTGTTTGAGCATGCGGTTTGCGGTGGCGACCCGCGGCAGCCGGCCGGTGGAGAGAGAATGAAGCTCCAGGTTAGAAGAGATGATCTGGGTCGTCATCTCTGTGTCTGCAGCTGTACCAGCCCCACAGCAGCTACACACACACACACACAGGGAGGGAGGAGAGACTTACTAGATGTTGGGGGGGGGGGGGGGGGAGAGAGACTTACTAGATGTTGGGGGAGAGGGAGGGAGGGGGGAGAGACTTACTAGATGTTGGGGGAGATGTAGTGGATCTTGGAGCAGTTCTTATCAGCCACGATCATCCCCTCCGTAGCCCTGGTGTCAGCCCCCAGAACCACCCCGTTCTACACACACACAGAATGAGAATAATGTCAACATGGAGGATTGGGGTTAAGGTTAAGGTTAGGGCTGGGGGGTTGGAGGGTTAGGGCTGGGGTTAATGTTAGGGGGTTGGAGGGTTAGGGCTGGGGTTACGGTTAGGGCTGGGGGGTTGGAGTGTTAGGGCTGGGATTATGGTTAGGGTTAGGGCTGGTCCTCACCTTGAAAACCACTCCACAGATGGTGGTCCCAGTCTTCCTGGCTGACGGGAGGCTGCAGCCCAGCTTAGAGACCTCCACCTCCAACACCGCATTCCTGACAACACACAACTACCCCATTACACAACTACCCCAACACACAACTACCCCAACACACCACTGATACCAACACACACAATGATGAAAACCGATTAGGATGAATTGGCCTGGCTGTCAGACCAGACACCTTATATGATCCATATCTGATCCTTATCTGACCTATAAACACGATATTAAAAACACTGATACTCGCAACAAAAAAAAAAAAACTTTCTTCCTTTCTCCATCACCGTGACTCATTGTTCTTATGTCAGGTTTGACTGACGATGTTTAGTTGATTCTGACTATATTTATATTAATTAATATTAACTATATTAATATTAAACTAATACAACTTTGGAAAACAGCGTTTAAATGACTTAAGTGTAAACGCGGCGTCGTAGCGGAGAACGCAGCTAGCAGCTAAGGGACGGTGCAGAACGACACCGCGCCGTTACCGGAGCTCCTTACCGGACCTCTGACTTCTCCGGGTGTCAAAGTCCGAAACGACGATTTCATTCATTATCAGGTTGTAAACTGACGCGTTTTACGGAACCTCATTTCCAACATTTCAACGTTTTCACTTTCATTCCTCCTCAGATGATAGCTGGCTAGCATGCTAACAATGTCCTGAGTCATTCCGGCAGGCCGCGCACTCCGCCAGCCGACCGCATCCTGGAGGCCCGGATCCCCGGTCTCTCCCCCAGGTCTCCCCCCGTCTCTCCCAGATCTCTCTCCCCCAGGTCTCCCCCAGGTCTCCCCCCGTCTCTCCCCCAGGTCTCCCCCCGTCTCTCCCAGATCTCTCTCCCCCAGGTCTCCCCCCGCCGCCCTCACCTCAGACAGTTGTGGAAGGTGAACCCGGCTCGCGGCGGCAGCGACACGGACAGCGACGCCATCTTTCTTCAACTACGACTCACTTCCGGGAAGCGCGCGATAAATGCAGCCACTTCCTCCTGGTCCCACCGGAAGTCCCGCGGGGAGGTTTCCTGTTCCATTTCAGACATTTAACACCTTTATCCAAAGAGACTTACAACAATCCATCTGTTTAAATAATCAATCAACCAATCATCTATCCATCAGTCATCAGAAGATAAAGTAATCTATGTTAGGACCAGGATTAAGGTTAGGGTTAAAGGTTACGGCCATAGGCAGTCACAATTATTTATTTATTTTTTATTATTAACAGGACAGAAACTTGTACAGGGGTTAGTGGGGGTGAATAGGTCTTTAGGGTTAGTACAGGGGGGTAGTGGGGATGAAGAGGTCTTTAGGGTTAGGGTTAGTACAGGGGGGTAGTGGGGATGAAGAAGTCTCTAGGGTTAGAATAAGGGTTAGTACAGGGTAGTGGGGATGAAGAGGTCTCTAGGGTTAGGGTTAGTACAGGGGGGTAGTGGGGATGAAGAGGTCTCTAGGGTTAGGGTTAGTACAGGGGGGTAGTGGGGATGAAGAGGTCTCTAGGGTTAGGGTTAGTACAGGGGGGTAGTGGGGATGAAGAGGTCTCTAGGGTTAGGGTTAGGGTTAGTACAGGGGGGTAGTGGGGATGAAGAGGTCTCTAGGGTTAGGGTTAGTACAAGGGGGTAGTGGGGGTGAAGAGGTCTCTAGGGTTAGGGTTAGTACAGGGGCGTAGTAGGGATGAAGAGGTCTTTAGGGTTAGGGTTAGTACAGGGGGGTAGTGGGGGTGAAGAGGTCTTTAGGGTTAGGGTTAGTACAGGGAGGTAGTGGGGGTGAAGAGGTCTTTAGGGTTAGGGTTAGTACAAGGGGGTAATGGGGGTGAAGAGGTCTCTAGGGTTAGGGTTAGTACAGGGGGGTAGTGGGGGTGAAGAGGTCTTTAGGGTTAGGGTTAGTACAGGGGGGTAGTGGGGGTGAAGAGGTCTTTAGGGTTAGTACAGGGGGATAGTGGGGATGAAGAGGTCTTTAGGGTTAGTACAGGGGGGTAGTGAGGGTGAAGAGGTCTTTAGGGTTAGTACAGGGGGGTAGTGGGGGTGAAGAGGTCTGCAGGGTTAGGGTTTGTACAGGGGGGTAATGGGGGTGAAGAGGTCTCTACGGTTAGGGTTAGTACAGGGGGGTAGTGGGGGTGAAGAGGTCTTTAGGGTTAGGGTTACGGTTCGTACAGGGGGGTAGTGGGGGTGAAGAGGTCTCTAGGGTTAGGGTTACTACAGGGGGGTAGTGGGGATGAAGAGGTCTTTAGGGTTAGGGTTAGTACAGGGGGGTAGTGGGGGTGAAGAAGTCTTTTGGGTTAGGGTTAGGGTTAGTACAGGGGGGTAGTGGGGGTGAAGAGGTCTTTAGGGTTAGGGTTAGTACAGGGGGGTAGTGGGGATGAAGAGGTCTGTAGGGTTAGGGTTAGTACAGGGGGGTAGTGGGGGTGAAGAGGTCTTTAGGGTTAGGGTTACGGTTCGTACAGGGGGGTAGTGGGGGTGAAGAGGTCTCTAGGGTTAGGGTTAGTACAGGGGGGTAGAGGGGGTGAAGAGGTCTTTAGGGTTAGGGTTAGAACAGGGGGGTAGTGGGGGTGAAGAGGTCTCTAGGGTTAGGGTTAGTACAGGGGGGTAATGGGGGTGAAGAGGTCTTTAGGGTTAGGGTTAAGGTTCGTACAGGAGGGTAGTGGGGGTGAAGAGGTCTTTAGGGTTAGGGTTAGTACAGGGGGTGTAGTGGGGATGAAGAGGTCTTTCGGAAGGACTGTTAAGATGTAGCCTGAAGAGATGGGTTTTCAATCTACGGTGGAAGATCAGAAGTGACTTTGCAGTCCTGACAGTCGTGGGAAGCTCGTTCCACCAGCGGGGCGCCAGGACAGTGAAAAGCCATGACCAAAATGCGGCTGCTGCATCCACGTAGAGGCGGTGGTGCCAGGCGGGCAGCCGAGGTGGAAGAGCGGAGTGATCGGGCAGAGGGGGTTTGGGGGCTGACCATTGCTTGCAAATCGGGAGGGGCTGTTCCCTTTGCTGCCCAGTTGGCGAGCACCAGGGTCTTTAATCTGATGCGAGCTGCTACCGGGAGCCAGTGGAGGGTGCGGAGGAGGGGGGTGACATAGGAGAATTTGGGGAGATTGAACACCAGATTGGCGGCAGCGTTCTGGATGAGCTGCAGAGGCCTGATGGTGGAGACGGGGAGACCGGCCAAGAGTACGTTGCAGTAGTCAAGGCGAGAGATCACAAGTGTTTGGACCAAAAGTTGTGCTGCTTCTCTGGTGAGGAATGGACGTATCCTTCTGATGTTGTAGAGGAAGAATCTGCAGGAGCGTGCTGTCGCTGTGATGTTCGCACACAGGATAAGTGGTTGTCAAGGATCACCCCAAGGTTCTTGGCTGCATGGGAGGAGGTCACAGTAGAATTCTCTACTGTGATGGAGAAGTCTTGGATAGGGCAGGCTTTCCCTGGGAGGAAGAGCAGCTCAGTCTTGTCAGGGTTGAGCTTGAGGTGGTGGGCTGACATCCAAGCAGAAATGTCTGCAAGACATGCAGAGACACGTGTTGCCACCTGTGAGTCAGAAGGGGGGAAAGAGAGAAAGAATTGAGTGTCATCTGCGTAGCTGTGGTGGGAAAAACCATGTGAGGAAATTACCGAGCCAAGAGATTTGGTATAGAGGGAGAACAGTAAGGGCCATAGGACAGAGCCCTGGGGGACCCCAGTGGTGAGGGCTTGTGGAGAGGACAGCGATCCTCTCCACATCACCTGTTAAGAGCAATTTGCCAGGTAGCATGCAAACCAGGAGAGTGCAGAGCCAGAGATGCCCAATTCTGAGAGGGTGGAGAGAAGGATCGGGTGGTTTACTGTGTCAAATGCAGCGGACAGGTCCAGAAGAATGAGAACGGGGGAGGGGATAGGATTGAGGAACAGGTGGTTGCCCACTTGGATGTGACCAGTTTTAGAACATCATCAGGGGAGAGGGGGGAAAAATCTGATAGACCAGAGACCGGGTGTAGCACAGTGGATTTGGGAGGAAAGGTAGCAGTGTTGGTGAGAGGGAGAGGGAAAGAGCTGCTAATGTCATCAACCTTCTTTTCAAAGTAGGTGACAAAGTCATCCGCATACAGGGAGGAGGGGGAGGAGGTGGGTTGAGGAGTGAGGAAAATGTGGAGAACAGTTTCCTTGGGTCAGAGAATTGAATTTTGGAATGGTAGTAAGAAGCTTTAGCAGCTGATGCAGATGAGGTGTAGTTAAGGAGAGAGAGGAGAGAGTGAGAAGGTTTTAGGTCATCACAGAGGCCAGTTTTTCTCCATTTCCTCTCAGCTGCCCAGAGCCCTGTTCTACAAGCTTGCAGGGTTTCAGACAGCCAGGGAGTGCGTGGAGAGGATCGTGCCGTCCTTGAGGTCTGTGGACAGAGAGAGATGAAGGATGAGGAAAGAGAGGACAGGAGGGTGGAGGAAGCTGCATTAGTGGATAGAAGGGAGAAGGGTTAGGGTATTCAACAGAGGGTAGGGAGGATAAGATAGAGGAAGAGAGAGCGGTGAGGGACTGTCTTACTCCATCAAAACCCAAAACATCAGCTTGATTTACTCTGTAACTGTGTACAAACACTTTACCACTTCAAAACATGTTCAATCTGTCATGTTCAATCTGGCTGTTCAGAGCTGCATGATAGAGCTGTCTGTTCTGTTCCCCTCCTTCAGAG
>NW_028152405.1:95330-107830 GCF_951799395.1 Argentina silus | reverse complement strand
GTCTTATCCACCCTACCCTCTGTTGAATCCTTCCCCCTTCTATCCACTGATGCAGCCTCCTCCACCCTCCTGTCCACTCTTTTCTCATCCTTCATCTCTCTCTGTCCACAGACCTCAAGGTTGGCACGATCCTCTCCACGCGTTCCCTGGCTGTCTGAAACCCTGCAGGCTTGTAGAATAGGGCTCCGGGCAGCTGAGAGGAAATGGAGAAAAACTGGCCTCCGTGATGACCTAGAACCTTATCTCTCTCTCCTCCTCAACTACACCTCATCTGCATCAGCTGCTAAAGCTTCTTACTACCATTCCAAAATTCAAACCTCTGCCTCTGACCCAAGGAACCCTCTCAGAATTGGGCATCTCTGGCTCTGCACTCTCCTGGTTTGCATCCTACCTGGCCGATCATTCTTACCAGGTGACATGGAGAGGATCGCTGTTGTCTCCACGAGCCCTCACCACTGGGGTCCCCCAGGACTCTGTCCTTGGGCCCTTACTGTTCTCCCTCTATACCAAATCTCTTGGCTCAGTAATTTCCTCACATGGTTTCTCCTACCACAGCTACGCAGATGACACTCAACTCTTTCTCTCTTTCCCCCCTTCGGACTCACAGGTGGCAACACGTGTCTCAGCGTGTCTTGCAGACATTTCCGCTTGGATGTCAGCCCACCACCTCAAACTTAACCTTATTAAGACTGAGCTGCTCTTCCTCCTGGGGAAAGCCTGCCCTGTCCAAGACTTCTCCATCACAGTAGAGAACCTTACTGTGACCTCCTCCCAGACAGCCAAGAACCTTGGGGTGATCCTTGACAACCACTTATCCTGTGTGGTGAACATCACAGCGACAGCACGCTTCTGTAGATTCTTCCTCTACAACATCAGAAGGATATGTCTATTCCTCACTAGAGAAGCCGAACAACTTTTGGTCCAAACACTTGTGATCTCTCGCCTTGACTAATGCAATGCACTCTTGGCCGGTCTCCCCGCCTCCACCATCAGACCTCTGCAGCTCATCCAGAACGCTGCCGCCCATCTGGTGTTCAGTCTCCCCAAATTCTCCCATGTCACGCCCCTCCTCCGCACCCTTCACTGGCTCCCGGTAGCAGCTTGCATCAGATTCAAGACCCTGGTGCTTGCCTACCGGGTGGCAAAGAGAACAGCCCCTCCCTACTTGCAAGCAATGGTCAGCCTCCAAACCCCTGCCCGATCACTCCGCTCTTCTACCTTGGCTGCCCGCCTGGCACCACCGCCTCTACGTGGATGCAGCAGCCACACTTCTCGGTCACGGCTTTTCACTGTCCTGGCGCTCCTCTGGTGGAACGAGCTTCCCACTGCTGTCATGACTGCAGAGTCACTACCAATCTTCCACTGTAGATTGAAGACTCATCTCTTCAGGCTACATCTTAACTGTCCCTCCTAAAGACCTCTTCATCCCCACTACCCCCCTGTACAAGTTTCTGTCCTGTAAATAAATTAATAAAAAATAAAAAATAAAAAAATAAATCCCCCAAAAAGTAATTCTTCTTTCTTCTAGCATTGTGACTGCCTATGGCCCCTGGTCCGAGCATAGATTACTTTTTCTTATGATGACTGATGGATAGATGATTCACTTACTTAGACAAATGTATTTGTTGTAAGTCACTTTGGATAAAGGCGTCTGCTAAATGCCATAAATGTAAATGCAAATGTGTTCTCTCATGTAGTTTCCAGTGTTGTGGAGTTGTTTCAGTCTGTTTCAGTCTGTTTCAGTTCAACTGAGTTCAGATCTTAGTTGTGTTTTCAGGAGCACAACTAGTCCTTTAGTTGCATCTCACCCCCAAAACAAACTATTATTCCCTTTGCTGCTTCCTGTCTCCATGGTTACAGAGCCGGTCAGTCTCTCAGAGGTGACTACCGTGTGATGAAGGAGTTTCTATGTAGCGACGACTTTTTCAACGTAGCTTTAGTCTGATAAACTATATTTCTCTCAAGGGCTTTAGTGTTGCTCAACTTCAACTTCTTTCCTTGTGAAGTCATTAGTAGCTTCCCAACACTGGCTGTGTCATAGATTAATAATAGACTCATAATAGATTCATAATAGATTCATAATGAACAGATTTGATTTAAATCACTAGAGAATCCAGACGTCTGCTGAGTGATCTGAAGTCCTCCAGCACTGTGATTGGTGCTTCTGTTCTTATGACATCAGCATTATGACATCAGCACTATGATCATCTATATCCTGTCAGTTGAATGAAGGAAGAGGCGGCCATTTTCAATCATCTGTTTTATTGATTTAAACAATCAGAGACATGATGAACAGAGACACTGACCAATCACAGACAGACATGAGGAGGATGGAGGCTATCGCCCAATCACAGTCTAGGAGCTGAGGCCTGTCTAACCAATCAGGACTCTAGGAACCATAGCATGTATTTTGGAGAAGCTCCGCCCACTCTGCTGAATCAAACAATGATCTTACATCACACACACACACACACACACACACACACACACACACACACAGACACACACACACACACACACACACACACACACACACACACACACACACACCCATCCTCTTTGCATAGCTTCTCCTACCTGAGTGTGTGTGTGTGTGTGTGTGTGTGTGTGTGTGTGTGTGTGTGTGTGTGTGTGTGTGTGTGTGTGAGTGTGTGTGTGTGTGTGTGTGTCTCACACACTCACACTCACACACTCACTCACACACACAGACAAAGACCCCCCCCCCCTCAGACAGGGGGCCTCTTGGCGTGCAGCATCTCTATGAGCAGGTTGTGGCAGGGCGGGTCTCCGTGGTGTCTGGAGGAGAGGTAGTCCTCGGCCTGGGCGCCCAGGGCCCGGACCTCGGCCAGGCGCAGGGCCAGCTGGGGGGACCGCTCCCTCTGCTGGGGGTACACACACGCCTCGTACTCCGCCAGAGCCCCCCGAACCTGCTCCTGTACACTCTCCACAAACACCTGGCTCTCCAACTGCTCTACATCTGGAGGGGGGGCGGGGGGGGGGGGAGGGGGAGGCGGGGGGAGAGGAGAGGGAGGCGGGGGGGGGGGAGTTAGGGCTTTGCTAAGGCGTCAGTCACACAGAGGCGATCACAAACATAGTTCAGGATTCTGACGAGGTTCGGGGTGGGGTGGAGGATGGGGCGGCTCTTTTAAGCCTTGTCCCTGAACATGTGATGTGTTTTGCATATGGAAGATCAGCTGTCTGTCACCTGATGTTTACTTAAAGTATCCTGCCTGAACTAACCCTGCCCTAACCCTGTCCTAACCCTGCCCTAGGGACTTGACCTTAACCCTGCCCTAACCCTGCCCTAGGGACTTGACCCTAACCCTGCCCTAACCCTGCCCTAGGGACTTGACCCTAACCCTGCCCTAACCCTGCCCTAACCCTGTCTTAACCCTGCCCTAGGGACTAGACCCTAACCCTAACCCTGCCCTAGGGAGTAGACCCTAACCCTGTCCTAACCCTGCCCTAGGTACCCCAGCCTCCATCCCCCCAGCCTCCATCCCCCCAGCCTCCACCCCCCCAGCCTCCATCCCCGCCAGCCTCCACCCCCACAGCCTCCATCCAGCCTCACCAGGGTTGAAGAGCAGCAGGAAGCGGAGGCAGGCCATCTCTCTGGGGTCCACCTGCAGCCTCTGCAGCCTCCGCTGGAGGTCCACTCCCCTCTGGAGCAGGCTGCTCAGGGTGGGGCCTGCCTGACCCACGACCCACGCCAGCTCCACCTACACACACACACACACACAAACACCACACACACACACACACACACACACACACACACACACACACCACACACACACACACAATGATGTGTGATGATGATGATGATGATGATGGTGATGATGATGATGATGATGATGTTGAAGGTGATGATGATGATGAAGAAGGTGATGATGAAGATGATGAAGATGATGATGAAGGTGATGATGATGATGATGATGATGATGATGATGAAGGTGATGATGATGAAGGTGATGATGATGATGATGATGATGAAGGTGATGATGATGAAGGTGGTGATGATGATGATGATGATGATGAAGGTGATGATGATGATGATGATGATGATGATGATGATGAAGGTGTACTCACTTCTTGTCCAGTCACCAGCAGGAAGCTGCCCTCCTTCCCATGTCGGACCTGCCGGGACAGGAAGTCAAGGACCAGCAGCTCGCTCCAGCAGTGGTGCAGCAGCTTCATCTGGTCCCCCACCTGGTGGCAGGGAGGGGAACTACACTTAAACACACACACACACACACACTCTAACCACTACACACACACACTCTAACCACTACACACACACTCTAACCACTACACACACACACACACACTCTAACCACTACACACACACACACACTCTAACCACTACACACACACTCTAACCACTACACACACACACACACACTCTAACCACTACACACACACACTCTAACCACTACACACACACTCTAACCACTACACACACACACACACACACACTCTAACCACTACACACACACACACACACACACACACACACACACACACACTACACACATACACACACACACACACACACACACACACACACACACACACACACACACACACTACACACACACACACACACACACACTAAACACTACCAACCCAGTCTCCACATGATTACGTTCTGGGGAATCGTTTCTGTGTGGTGGCAGTCTGACCACTCCCTTCCCTGACCTGAACCAGTCTGATCACTCCCTTCCCTGACCTGAACCAGTCTGACCACTCCCTTCCCTGACCTGAACCAGTCTGACCACTCCCTTCCCTGACCTGAACCAGTCTGATCACTCCCTTCCCTGACCTGAACCAGTCTGACCACTCCCTTCCCTGACCTGAACCAGTCTGACCACTCCCTTCCCTGACCTGAACCAGTCTGATCACTCCCTTCCCTGACCTGAACCAGTCTGACCACTCCCTTCCCTGACCTGAACCAGTCTGATCACTCCCTTCCCTGACCTGAACCAGTCTGACCACTCCCTTCCCTGACCTGAACCAGTCTGATCACTCCCTTCCCTGACCTGAACCAGTCTGACCACTCCCTTCCCTGACCTGAACCAGTCTGACCACTCCCTTCCCTGACCTGAACCAGTCTGATCACTCCCTTCCCTGACCTGAACCAGTCTGACCACTCCCTTCCCTGACCTGAACCAGTCTGATCACTCCCTTCCCTGACCTGAACCAGTCTGACCACTCCCTTCCCTGACCTGAACCAGTCTGACCACTCCCTTCCCTGACCTGAACCAGTCTGATCACTCCCTTCCCTGACCTGAACCAGTCTGACCACTCCCTTCCCTGACCTGAACCAGTCTGACCACTCCCTTCCCTGACCTGAACCAGTCTGATCACTCCCTTCCCTGACCTGAACCAGTCTGACCACTCCCTTCCCTGACCTGAACCAGTCTGATCACTCCCTTCCCTGACCTGAACCAGTCTGACCACTCCCTTCCCTGACCTGAACCAGTCTGACCACTCCCTTCCCTGACCTGAACCAGTCTGACCACTACCTTCCCTGACCTGAACCAGTCTGATCACTCCCTTCCCTGACCTGAACCAGTCTGACCACTCCCTTCCCTGACCTGAACCAGTCTGATCACTCCCTTCCCTGACCTGAACCAGTCTGACCACTCCCTTCCCTGACCTGAACCAGTCTGACCACTACCTTCCCTGACCTGAACCAGTCTGACCACTCCCTTCCCTGACCTGAACCAGCCTGACCACTACCTTCCCTGACCTGAACCAGCCTGACCACTACCTTCCCTGACCTGAACCAGTCTGACCACTACCTTCCCTGACCTGAACCAGCCTGACCACTACCTTCCCTGACCTGAACCAGTCTGACCACTACCTTCCCTGACCTGAACCAGCCTGACCACTACCTTCCCTGACCTGAACCAGTCTGACCACTACCTTCCCTGATCTGAACCAGCCTGACCACTAATAGGGGATGATGAGGTGGCCATCCTCTGAGATAAGAGACCCCCAACACACACACACACACACACACACATACACACACACACACACACACACACACACACACACACACACACAGACACACACACACACACACACACACACACACACACACACACACACACACTGCACACACACACTGCACACCTGGTTAATGAAGCTTCCACAAACACACAAAGACCTGGATTCCACCCGTCAACACACGGTAAAGACAGTCAATATTGTAAGTCAAACACACACACACACACACACACACACACACACACACACACACAAACACACAGACACACACACACACACACACACACACACACACACACACACACACACACACACACACACACACACACACACAGCAAACATAACCCATGGATACATTGTAAGACACCTCCAGATATGATGATGTTATAATACTGTAACTAGAATCTCACATTAAAGAGGCACCCCACATCACCACACACACACACACACACACACACACACACACACACACTCACACACGCCATTATATTCCACTGTTATCTGCAGCAGTCAGGAGCGTTTTTCTAGTGTCTGTTTCCTTCTCCTCATGTTCAGGTTCAAGTGGTTTATTTTGAACAAACTACTGAACCAGATTCAGCCAGTCAGCAGTTGACCCCTGACACGTCACCTCTAACATGCTAGCTAGGTGTCAGGGCTAGGTGTCAGGGCTAGGTGTCAGGGGTAGGCTAGGTGTCAGGGCTAGGTGTCAGGGCTAGGTGTCAGGGCTAGGTGTCAGGGCTAGGCTAGGTGTCAGGACTAGGTGTCAGGGCTAGGCTAGGTGTCAGGACTAGGTGTCAGGGCTAGGCTAGGTGTCAGGGCTAGGTGTCAGGGCTAGGTGTCAGGGCTAGGTGTCAGGGCTAGGTGTCAGGGCTAGGCTAGGTGTCAGGACTAGGTGTCAGGGCTAGGCTAGGTGTCAGGACTAGGTGTCAGGGCTAGGTGTCAGGGCTAGGTGTCAGGGCTAGGCTAGGTGTCAGGACTAGGTGTCAGGGCTAGGTGTCAGGGCTAGGCTAGGTGTCAGGGCTAGGCTAGGTGTCAGGGCTAGGTGTCAGGGCTAGGTGTCAGGGCTAGGCTAGGTGTCAGGGCTAGGCTAGGTGTCAGGGCTAGGTGTCAGGGCTAGGTGTCAGGGCTAGGCTAGGTGTCAGGGCTAGGTGTCAGGGCTAGGTGTCAGGGCTAGGTGTCAGGGCTAGGTGTCAGGGCTAGGCTAGGTGTCAGGGCTAGGCTAGGTGTCAGGGCTAGGTGTCAGGGCTAGGTGTCAGGGCTAGGTGTCAGGGCTAGGCTAGGTGTCAGGACTAGGCTAGGTGTCAGGGCTAGGTGTCAGGGCTAGGTGTCAGGACTAGGTGTCAGGACTAGGTGACCTCAATCCCCTCCAAATGTGAGGCGCAGATCTTTTCAATCCAGGTGTTGTTTAATGTGTCAACATGGAGCTGCTGATCCTGCTGGAGAGGTCGTCGTTCTCCAGCTCCCCGACCGCAGCCAGTCAATCACTGCCTTCGCTGCTCACTATCAGTTTAACTAGAACATGATTATGCAGCCAAAACATCGCTTGTTATCCAGTCTGACCTCCCGGGGTCGTGGTCAGAGGCGGGTTTTAGGTTTGACATGCTGACGTGGTTGGTTTGTGGTAACCAGGGGTAACAAGGCCGGAGACATCAGGTGGTGTATGGATATGTTAACCCTTAACCGCCCGGGACACCTTTCTCAGCTGTGTGATTGTCAGATATTAATGCACGGCTTGGAACGCAGTTTTAGCCAATCAGATGACATATTTCTCTGAAGCGATTTATAAATGATCCAGCGGTTTGATCAGAACCAGCATCGTGACTGGCTGAGAGGGTTTATTCCCTGATAAATAACCCTCTGCTAAAGTAAAGCTATGAAGCGTTTGACCTGTTTACCACACAATGCAGTAATGCGCTAACACTTGAATTAGCTACAATTAACTAACAATGCCCTTCAGTTGTGATTTTATTCACATAAAGCGCGGCCTCTCTCTAGTCCTAATCCCAGACACAGATTAACACTAGTCCTAGTCCCAGACACATATTAACACTAGTCCTAGTCCCAGTCACAAATTAACACTAGTCCTAATCCCAGACACAGATTAACACTAGTCCTAGTCCCAGACACATATTAACACTAGTCCTAGTCCCAGACACATATTAACACTAGTCCTTGTCCCAGACACAGATTAACACTAGTCCTTGTCCCAGTCACAGATTAAGACTAGTCCTTGTCCCAGACACAGATTAACACTAGTCCTTGTCCCAGTCACAGATTAAGACGAGTCCTAGTCTAAAAGCAACTCGTGAGCATGTTCTAGTGTGTATTCATACTGTAGAACCTCTGTAGAACACACACCCGAACCCCCCCTCCAGACCCATCACTCTGACCTGTCTCTGGATCTGTGTGTGTGTGTGTGTGTGTGTGTGTGTGTATGTCTGTGTGTGTGTGTGTCGTCCGTCGTCAGCATGCGGATGTGGGGATGTTCTTCCTGCTGTCATCGTGTTCTCATCACCATGGATACCTCCGAGGGGGAGGTCCTGAACAAACATACATTCTACACAGCAGCTAAACGTGGTAAATATTTACTATGTGTGTGTGTGTGTGTGTGTGTGTGTGTGTGTATATATGTGTGTGTGTGTGTGTGTGTGTGTGTGTGTGTGTGTGTACACCACAGGTAGTCATGCAGAGTGATGCCTCATAATAAGAGCCACAGAGCCTGTATGAAGAACCCTGACCTCCAGTCCCAGACAGGCAGTGTTCTGACCACCTTGGGGGTCCTACCTGCAGCTCCTTGAAGAAGATGGCGGCGCGGGCCCACTCCACCACGCAGAACAGTGTCTGGTCAGCCATGTGACACATCAGGCTGAAGGGGCTGGGCCTCTCCTGCTGCTCCTGATGACCTATGACCCCTATGACCCCTCCTGACCCCCGGCCCTGCTCTTGGTGACCTACGACCCCTGATCCCCGGACCTGCTCCTGGTGACCTACGCCCCCTGATCCCCGGTCCTGCTCTTGGTGACCTACGA
Organism: Argentina silus; assembly: GCF_951799395.1. Taxonomy (NCBI): domain Eukaryota; kingdom Metazoa; phylum Chordata; class Actinopteri; order Argentiniformes; family Argentinidae; genus Argentina; species Argentina silus. The sequence continues at coordinate 98,786 of NW_028152405.1, read as the reverse complement.
CCCCTGACCTCCGGCCCTGCTCCTGGTGACCTACGACCCCTGATCCCCGTCCTTGCTCCTGGTGACCTACGACCCCTGACCCCCGGCCCTGCTCCTGCAGCTGTGCCAGGTGGGCGGAGATCTTCCTCGTCACCTGACCCTGGTCGGCCTCACAGCGCTGGAGCTCCAGGACCAGCGGTGGCAGCAGGGGAGCGGCCGGCGTCGAGCCCAGGCCAGAGGACACCTGCTCTGGGTAGGAGGAGGACGCGGAGCCCCCCCCCGCCACACAGTCTGGAGACCTGCTGTAGGGGTACTCTGACTTGATGGGCCGGCCGGGGGCGGGGAGGGGGGTGTAGGGGTACTGGGGGGGGAGGGTCAGGTGGAGGGGGGCGCTGTAGTGGGGGCGGTCGTAGTCTGTGGGGGGGAGGGGGGTCTGGCTGGGGGTGTAGCTGTAGTCGGTCTGGGGGGGGGGGGGCAGCAGAGGAGGGGGTGGCTCCGTCTTCAGGATCAGAGCTCTCTGCTGCTGCTTCAGCGCCCGGTCTCTCTTGTACATCGGACCGAACTTGTTCCTGCCACCGCGCATCCGGTCCGCCCTGACGGCTAGAACACAGGTCCAAACAACACTGTTACTATGACAACACTGTTACTACGACAACACTGTTACTACGACAACACTGTTACTAAAACACTGTTACTACGACAACACTGTTACTAAAACACTGTTACTACGACAACACTGTTACTACGACAACACTGTTACTACAACAACATTGTTACTACAACAACACTGTTACTACAACAACATTGTTACTACGACAACACTGTTACTACGACAACACTGTTACAACAACAACACTGTTACTAAAACACTGTTACTACGACAACACTGTTACTACGACAACACTGTTACTACGACAACACTGTTACTAAAACTCTGTTACTATGACAACACTGTTACTAAAACACTGTTACTACGACAACACTGTTACTACTCTATCTATATCTATATTCTATCATATCTATATTATTGTATATCTATATTCTGTCATATCTATATTATTGTGTGTCTATATAACATCTGAATGATTCACATCAGATTGTACACTCACTGAACACTTTATTAGGAACACCTGTACACCTTCTCATGGTGGAGGAACACCTGTACACCTTCTCATGGTGGTGGAACACCTGCACACCTTCTCATGGTGGTGGAACACCTGCACACCTTCTCATGGTGGAGGTGGTGGAACACCTGTACACCTTCTCATGGTAGAGGAACACCTGTACACCTTCTCATGGTGGAGGTGGTGGAACGGTGTGGGGAATGTTTTCTTGAGACACTTTGGGCCTGTTAATACCAATCAATCATCTCTTGAATGCCACAGCCTATTTGAGTGTTGTTGCTGACCATGTGCATCCTTTCATGGCCACAATCTTCTAATGGCTACTTCCAGCATGATAATGCACCATGTCACAAAGCTAAAGTCGTCTCAAACTGGTTTCATGAACATGACAATGAGTTGTTCTTCAGTGGTCTTCCCAGTCACCGGATCTGAATCCATCGAACACCTTTGGGATGTGGTAGAACGGGAGATTCACAGCTTGAAAGCACACCTGAAAAATCTGCAGGGATTGCGTGATGCAATCATGTCATCATGGACCAGAATCTCAAAGGAATGTTCCCAACATCTTGTGGAATCAATGTCACAAAGAATTGAGGCTGTTTAGAGAGCAAAGGGAGGCCCTACCCAGTATTAGTATAATGTTGTAATAAAGGGAGTATTACCCAGTATTAGTATAGTGTTGTAATAAAGGGAGTATTACCCAGTATTAGTATAGTGTTGTAATAAAGGGAGTATTACCCAGTATTGGTATAGTGTTCTAATAAAGTGCTCGGTGAGTGGAAATGACATTTAATCGTAAAATGGTGGCTCTGAAAGAAAACATTTCCACAACCCTAAAATCTTTACTTTAAACATAAGGTCAATAAAAATAGACAATTAACTTTAATAATAAGCTGTCTACATCCGTGTTTTACAGACAATATTCTTCGAATTAATTCAACATAAATAATTTCTTCGCATATTCTTAATTAATATTAATATATTCTTCATGTATAAATGTCAATATTGTAGAACAAAATAAATCCAACAAAAACATGGTTGCAACAGTCTTAAAATGGACTATTATATTTATAATGACAAAAACAACTTATGTCTTTTAACATATACTTTATCAGGAGAAAATGTATCTTCAATAATTACCACTTTCACTGCATGACATGTTATCGAAATAAAAACCATCGTAAAAGAAAAAACATTTATCACATGAATACAAAACGGCGCTTAAACAACCCGTTCTAACGTCCAGCTGCGCGCGTCTGTCGAACGAACGTGACACAGAAACAAGGAATAAACGACTGAATAAACGAATCCGACCCGACCGACTCTCACCTTCCACCCGCATCAGAACCGACCGACTCTCACCTTCCACCCGCATCAGAACCGACCGACTCTCACCTTCCACCCGCATCAGAACCGACCGACTCTCACCTTCCACCCGCATCAGAACCGACCGACTCTCACCTTCCACCCGCATCAGAACCGACCGACTCTCACCTTCCACCCGCATCAGAACCGACCGACTCTCACCTTCCACCCGCATCCCGACCTGGAGGCACTTCTGGAAGCGGCAGAACGGACACCGTTTCCTCCGCGTCTGATCCACGCTGCACTCCCGCTCCTCGGCGCACGTGTACCGCTTATTATTCTGAACCGTTCTCTTGAAAAAACCCTAAAAGACACGGATTATTATTAGATTATTAACATTATTAAATTAATCAATGAATTTCGTTTTTTCTGAAACAGAAATACAAATATATAATGTAAATAACTTAGTGAGGCAACAATGAAATCATCAAACGTGTGAGATATGCAGATGGATATCAAGATATGTCGATTCATATTTATTTAACCTTTATTAATAATATGTATCCATACCTTGCAGCTCTCGCAGGTCAGGAGGCCGTAGTGATAACCGGAGACCTTGTCTCCGCAGACCGGGCAGAGCTCCTCTAAGTCCACGTCGTACCGGTACTCCATCCCGTTAACCTGAAACAACCCACATCTCTCTGTTATCACCATAGCAGCAGATATATTATGGATTTATTATTTATTGTTTTCACAATTTATATGGAATTTGTTTGATTTTATTACCTCATGAATACTCTGTATGTATACGCAATCTATTTCAGAATACGGTGATATCAGTAAATCTATATAATATAATATCAATCTTTAGTGATATGTTTTAATCTTCGTATATTTACTCTGAGCAACAATCAGATGTAACCGTAACCCTGTCCTAACCCTGTCCTAACCCTGTCCTAACTCTGTCCTAACCCTGTCCTAACTCTGTCCTAACCCTGTCCTGACTCTGTTCTAACCCTGTCCTAACCCTGTCCTAACTCTGTCCTAA
>NW_028152405.1:90330-92830 GCF_951799395.1 Argentina silus | reverse complement strand
GGGAGATCTGAGGGTTCTGAGTTGAGCTGCTCTCTCCAACATGCAGCATACCTCACTGGTCCAGCAGGGGGCGCCAGAGGACAACTATCTGACTGACTGCTCCATTTTCCATTACATTTATGGCATTTAGCAGACGCCTTTATCCAAAGCGACTTACAACAAATACATTTGTTTAAGTAAGTGAATCATCTGTCCATCAGTCATCATAAGATAAAGTAATCTATGCTAGGACCAGGGTTAGGGGGTTAGGGGTTAGGGCCATAGGCAGTCACAATGCTAGAAGAAGGAAGAATTACTTTTTTTATTTTTATTAATTTATTAACAGTAGAGAAACTTGTACAGGGGGGTAGTTGGGATGAAGAGTTCTCTAGGGTTAGGGTTAGGGTTAGTACAGGGGGGTAGTGGGGATGAAGAGGTCTCTAGGGTTAGGGTTAGGGTTAGTACAGGGGGGTAGTGGGGATGAAGAGGTCTCTAGGGTTAGGGTTAGTACAGGGGGATAGTGGGGGTGAAGAGGTCTCTAGGGTTGGGGTTAGGGTTAGTACAGGGGGGTAGTGGGGATGAAGAGGTCTCTAGGGTTAGGGTTAGTACAGGGGGGTAGTGGGGGTGAAGAGGTCTTTAGGAGTGACAGTTAAGATGTAGCCTGAAGAGATATGTCTTCAATCTACGGTGGTCCAACAGGGGACTGGTCCAGCATGCACACACACACACACACACACACACACACACACACACACACACACACACACACACACACACACACACACACTAAGTGGATTAGTGTTATCTGGTCCAGGTGCTGCAGCTGCGGGTGTCTTGTTAACCTGACACTCTACTACTGTCTGCCTCTCTACCTCCCTCCATCCCTCCATCCTCTCTCTCCCCCCCCCTCATGGCTGTAGATCAACCAGCCTCCCTCCTCTCCCCCTCCCCTCCTCTCCCCCTCCCCTCCTCTCCTCCCCTCCTCCCCTCTCCCTCCTCCTCTCTTCCTCTCCTCCTCTCCTCCCCTCTTCTCCTTCTCCCATCCCCTCCTCTCCTCCTCCCTTCCTCTCCTCCTCTCCCCCCTCTCCTCTCCTCCTCCCCTCCTCCGCTCTTCTCCTCCTCTCCCCCTCCCCTCCTCTCCCTCCTCCTCTCCTCTCTTCCTCTCCTCCTGTCCTCCTCTCCTCCCCTCCCCTCCTCTCCCTCCTCCTCTCCTCCCCTCCTCTCCTCTCAGGTGAGAACACTGAAAAGCTACCACTCACCGCCTTCCTCCGCTCCATGTGGTCACAGCTGGCTGTTCTCTCCTCCATCCTCCTTCCTCCTTCTCTCCAGATCACCGTCGCTCTCGTTGGGTTTTCAGAAGTTGCTACCAGACCCGTCTCCACCGCCTGACAGCTCGTGGGGATGTCTGTCCTGAGCCTCTCTCTGCTGTAAAGATTATCTTGTTTATTTATTACATTCTATTGTTGTTGTTGATGTTGTAGAGCTGCTCTGCCCAAGGCATGTTGTTGCATTGTGTATTCAAAAGATTCAGAAGATATGTGTGTATACATCAGAATCAGAATCAGAATCAGAATTCTTTTTATTGAAGTATATTTCCACATACATTGGGCCAAACATCGGGTGGGGAACCACACATGCGCAGTTGGGTGGCTTTTAATTTTATTTCTAAGTTTGACTTTAGCTCCACCACCGCCCTGAAGCTGGTGATTCACATCAGAGAACCTGTAGATAATATACATCATCTAAGTAAGTTAGTTTAATCTTGTTTAAAGTCAGTGTGCTGTTGGTAGCTTGTGTATTTTGCTGTGGCTATCCTGCCTTAAGCTCAAAACCTAGTTTCTATAGGAAGCCAGCTGTTTGAAGTCAATTGCTGTGAAGTGCTGTCAATCTCCAGTGGGAGGGCCTGACACTATCCTGCAAAGTATTTAACCCCTGCTCACCTTGGACCAGGACTAATACATTTGGGATTGAGTGAGTGGTGAAAACTGTCTGGTCATTAACTGATTGTCAGGTGGGAGGGGCTGCTACCCTGATAGTCATCAGCAATCACAGAATCTGCATTTATATCGTGACGATCGCAGACCGACAGCCTCTGCGACAGCCTCCTGACACGAAGACGAAGTAGTCAATCTGTGGACTCCATCGAAGAAGGCCTGAGAGGAAGGCCAAACTACTTTAGAATCTTTTGAATACACAATGCAACAGTGATCCTCTCCACGAGCCCTCACCACTGGGGTCCCCCAGGGCTCGGTCCTAGGGCCCTTACTGTTCTCCCTCTAATACCAAATCTCTTGGCTTGGTAATTTCCTCACATGGTTTCTCCTACCACAGCTACGCAGATGACACTCAACTTTTTCTCTCTCCCCCCTTCTGACTCACAGGTGGCAACACGTGTCTCGGCAAGTCTTGCAGACATTTCTGCTTGGATGTCAGCCTACCACCTCAAGCTCCTTGACAAGACTGAGCTGCTCTTCCTCCCAGGGCAAGTCTGCCCTCTCCAAGACTTCTCCATCACAGTAGA
>NW_028152405.1:72830-85330 GCF_951799395.1 Argentina silus | reverse complement strand
GGTACACACACTCACACTCACACTCTCTCCATTCCTAACCATCCTCAGGGACTAACTGACTCCTATCCATTCAATAATGACTGGGCTTCCTTCAGCAAGTCCATCTGTTGTTGTCCCTGCTGACTCCTCCTCCAGCTGTAAGCTGACCCTCACCTGCACACCTGTCCAACTTGAGTTGCTTCCATTTATTGTTGCCCCCCCTCCCTCCCTCCCCTCCCCCCCTCCCTCCCTCCCCTCCTCCCTCCTCCCTCCAGGGTGATTAAGACCCAGGACCCTGCCAGCTTGTCTCTGCTCAGCTTCGGCCAGGTCTTCTCCCTCTTGTTCGACAACCACTTCCTGTACGTGATGGACCTGAGGTCAGAGGTCATCGTGGGCCGCTGGCCCCTGCCCGCCTACAGGAAGTCGAAGCGCGGCAGCAGCTTCCTGCCGGGCGTCACTTCCTGGCTGAACGGCCTGGACGGCGGGAACGACTCTGGGCTGGTGTTCGCCACCAGCATGCCTGACCACAGCATCCACCTAGTCCTCTGGAAGGAGAACGGATAACACACACACACACACACACACACACACACACACATATATATATATATATATATATACACACACATACATCCACCTAGTTGAACAGATAACACACACACACACACACACACACCGAACACGCAGACACACACTCACACACCCCGTGCTCCTGAGCACTGCCAAGCTAGATAATGCATGATGGACCAACAGATTGTGTTTGGTGTCTTCGTCACTCTTCATCGCCACGGCGACATCACGTCTGCTTTCTGACGAACTGCAGGAGAGCCCTGCTATTGGCTGTCTGACAGGAGAGCCCTCCTATTGGATGTGACTCTGATCCAGCCCTGCTATTGGCTGTGTGACTCTGATCCAGCCCTGCTATTGGCTGTTCGCGAAGTGAAGACAGAGCTCTTCAGAACTACAGACTGTGACATCATCCTTCTGTAAGGAGTAACCACACGTCCAGCTGTAGACTTGACCCCTGTGTAATACTGTGTGTCTGAGTTTTAAATTGTGGGGGAGGGGCTTATAAACAGTATTTCTGTATAAGGAAGTACATCTCCTGTGACTGTCCAATGGCTGACCAGAGTGGCCACAGCCATGCCCCATGGAAGGTTCCATGGTAACAGCTTGGTAAACTCCACTGTTTGGTAAAAAGGCTTCATTCCTGTTGAGGTGTTGGTTTTAACACGAGTGTTGACGACAAGCTGTCCCATTATTAACCCCGGCACATTGCAATAAGATGATGATGATGATGATGATGACTGCTTTGTAATTTTATTTTTTTTAATCTTTCGTACTCACCATCCTGTAAGCCAGCGTGTCTGAGGTCCTGCAGGTGAAGTAGAAGAGCAGGTTGAGTTAACAGGTTTAAACAGGTTTATTTTTCTAAAGACTTTGAAGTTGGACATCTGCACAGTTGAGTAGTTGAAGGTGAGGGAACGTTCTCCTGGCAGGAGCTCTGATCCACTCCCCCAGGGTTCTGATAGAGAGGTTCCACTCCCCCAGGGTTCTGATAGAGAGGTTCCACTCCTCCAGGGTTCTGAAAGAGAGGTTCCACTCCCCCAGGGTTCTGATAGAGAGGTTCCACTCCTCCAGGGCTGTTGTTATTCAGGGTCATGTGATGTCCAGTCTCCTCCCCCTGACCACGGGGACGCATCCCATCATGCATCATGCCAGCAGACCCCCCCCCCCCCCCACCACCACCACCTCACCCTGCTGTACACCACTGGACCAGCGCCCCCTGCTGTACACCACCGGACCAGCGCCCCCTGCTGTACCACCAGCCTCCTACACTTGTCGGCTGGAACAACATAACAACACTGCAGTCTTTCAAATAAAGAAAGTAACGATCGTCAGGTGTCTTTATTCAACCCAGATGTTGATAATTAACACAAGAATGAAGGTTTGGTTTCTGATGTTATGGGAGTATTTTGTCATACATTTAGGATGTGACTTTATGGTCTGCACTGTAAGTAGAGATGGAAGGTGGTCACCATGGTGATGGCTGTAGCCAACTACACAGGTTCAGGATTATCCAAAGTATCATTATTATTATTACTACTTCTTTTTCAACTTGAGTTGCTTACATTTATATTTTTCAAACTCATTATACTTTTTAAAATATTCTGCTTTTTGTAACTCAACTTTTAACATGATGAAATACGTGACAGTTGCTAGGCGACCTGATGCAGTGCCTTAGTTGGAAAAGCAGCAACGATTAGTGATTATGCAGCTCTGAATGGGGTCATATTTTAAGATTGACACCTCAATTAAACTTTAAAATATGTAGACTGACTTAAATAAGAGTTTTGATACTATTTAGACTTTTTAAACTTTAAGCCTTTTTAAATTGCATGAATGAACACAGGTTTCTATGAGGATCACTGGGTTCCTATGATACATTCTATCTATTCCTCCCTCTCTAATCTGTCCATCTTGTCTTTCATCCACCCAACTAAACCAGCTTCTATCTCTCTTTCCCTCATCTATCTAACTTCATCTGTTTATCTACTGTATCTCCAGCCCTCAAACCCTAGAGACCTCTTCACCCCCACTACCGCCCTGTACTAACCCTAACCCGAACCCTAGAGACCTCTTCACCCCCACTACCGCCCTGTACTAACCCTAACCCGAACCCTAGAGACCTCTTCACCCCCACTACCGCCCTGTACTAACCCTAACCCCTAACCCTGGTCCTAGCATAGATGACTTTGTCTTATGATGACTGATGGATAGATGATTCACTTACTTAAACAAATGTATTTGTTGTAAGTCTCTTTGGATAAAGGTGTCTGCTAAATGTCATAAATGTAAATGTATGTATCTGTCTATATAACCTGCTCTCATCTATGGATCTACAGTATCTATCATCTATCAATTCATCCGCCAACAATCAAACCATCTTTAACTTTATCATCTACTAAAATAAGCCTATCTAACTACCCAGCAAATCTATCTATCGTCCAAACCATCTTTGAACTTTTTTCTACTACCAAAATATTATACACCATTTAACTGATGTTTTTATCCAAAGTGACTTACATTACAGTGAGTGTCAGTATAGATGGTCCCAGCAGGAATCAAACCCACAACCTAAGCATTGTTAACGCCATGATCTACCAGCTGAGACACAGAGGACCATAATAAGACTGCTAGACCACGAAGTTTCTTCTGGAACTTATTTTTCTAGTTATTGTTATTGTTATTATTATTATTATTATTATTATTATTATTATTATTATTATTATTATTATTATTATTGTGTTACATTCCTATTGGCCCTGGTGGAGTTGTGATCTGAACCAGTTATTATTATTGTTATTATTATTATTATTATTATTATTGTTATGATTGTGTTACATTCCTCTTGGCCCTGCTGGAGGTGGGATCTGACAGACAGCAGGGGGCGCTGTGGCGGCCCAAGGAGGACCGGAAACCCTCATTTCCATAGACCGGAAGTAGGTGGGCGGAGGTCAGCGGTCAGAGAGGAGGTCAGAGGTCAGAGGTTGTTAGTTTACTCCGGTGAATTTCTATCATCTCAGAATGGCCCGGTGTTAGTCCCGTATTAGTTTTTCGATTTGGATCGTGTCAGAATGGCCCAGGTCCAGCTGCTGAGAGGGTTGATCTCCGAGCGGTTAACAGCGGCGGCTTGTGAGATCCTGGCGGCGGTGGAGAGAACGCTGGCGGAGCTCCAGGGAGAGATGGCCCGTTCCCAGGAGGAGAACCACCGGCTCCGGAGGAGGCTCAACCTCCTTCTTCAACCCGAGATAAAGCTCCACAGAGCAGGTACCTTTTAATCACTGACTACCTTCTACCTAGTTGACTACCTTCTACCTACCTGGTTACCTTCTACCTTCTTACCTTCTACCTAGCAGACTACCTTCTACCCAGCTGGTTACCTTCTACCTAGCAGACTACCTTCTACCTAGCTGGTTACCTTCTACCTAGCTGGTTACCTTCTACCTAGCTGACTACCTTCTACCTTCTACCTAGCAGACTACCTTCTACCTAGCTGACTACCTTCTACCTTCTACCTAGCAGACTACCTTCTACCTAGAAGACTACCTTCTACCTAGCTGGTTACCTTCTACCTAGCAGACTACCTTCTACCTAGCTGGTTACCTTCTACCTACCTGGTTACCTTCTACCTAGCTGGTTACCTTCTACCTAGCTGTCTACCTTCTACCTAGCTGTCTACCTTCTACCTAGCAGACTACCTTCTACCTAGCTGACTACCTTCTACCTTCTACCTAGCAGACTACCTTCTACCTAGAAGACTACCTTCTACCTAGCTGGTTACCTTCTACCTAGCTGGTTACCTTCTACCTAGCAGACTACCTTCTACCTAGCTGGTTACCTTCTACCTAGCTGGTTACCTTCTACCTAGCTGGTTACCTTCTACCTAGCAGACTACCTTCTACCTTCTACCTAGCAGACTACCTTCTTACCTACCTGGTTACCTTCTACCTAGCAGACTACCTTCTACCTAGCTGGTTACCTTCTACCTAGCTGACTACCTTCTACCTAGCCGGTTACCTTCTACCTAGCCGACTACCTTCTACCTACCTGGTTACCTTCTACCTACCTGGTTACCTTCTACCTAGCCGGTTACCTTCTACCTAGCCGGTTACCTTCTACCTAGGCGACTACCTTCTACCTAGCCGACTACCTTCTACCTACCTGGTTACCTTCTACCTAGCTGACTACCTTCTACCTAGCTGACTACCTTCTACCTAGCTGACTACCTTCTACCTAGCTGACTACCTTCTACCTACCTGGTTACCTTCTACCTAGCTGACTACCTTCTACCTAGCTGACTACCTTCTACCTAGCTGACTACCTTCTACCTACCTGGTTACCTTCTACCTAGCTGACTACCTTCTATCTAGCTGGCTCAGTTAGTGTGATCCTGTCCGTGTTTGGCAAGCTAACCAACTGGCTAATCACGTTTGTTGCTAGGCTAACTAAACATGACCGTTCTGTGGTGGAGCTGTGAAAGACGCTTTTCCCTCCGTCTGAAAGACTCGACACACTCATCGAAGCTCAACTGAAGCTCTCTTCTGTCTGAAAAGAGTAATAGAGAGTTTGTCATGTATGGAAATAAGAATGACCCCGGTGAGACCCGGTTTGTAATAAAGTCCTTCTTGGTTGGTTGGCTGTCCGTCCATCCCCTTTGACGGGCATCAAGCTTGACACTTTTCTCTTGCAAAGTAAGTTAATAGTAAGTAAAGGAAGTTAGCTCGCTAAGTTTCACAAAATCCTGAGTTGGAGCTCCAGTTAGCTCGCCAACTCCCTTAACTCGTGTCTGTAGTATATCCCTCGAGTCGTTAAAAGTATGTTTATTTATATTTTGGAAGTCACATTTGGCAACTTTATACCCATCAGAGAAGACAACACCAGAGCAACAATCAGAGTGAACAAAGGACTTTATTCCAAACTGTGTCTTGGCGTGGCCATTTTGATAGAATAATGTAACTCCTCTCCTTTCTTCTCAGACCCTCAGCAGCCCTCTCTTGTCTCTGAAGAGGAGGTTTCTCCTGAGCAGCAGCACTGGGAGCAGAAATGGAGCTTCAGTCTGGGGCAGGAGGACCCAGAGCCCACCAGGAGCCCCAGTCTAAAGGAGGAGGACCCAGAGCCCACCAGGAGCCCCAGTCTAAAGCAGAAGGAGCCAGAGCCCACCAGGAGCTCCAGTCTGGGGCAGGAGGAGCCAGAGGCCACCAGGAGCCCCAGTCTGGGACAGGAGGACCCAGAGCCCACCAGGAGCTCCAGTCTAAAGGAGGAGGACCCAGAGCCCACCAGGAGCCCCAGTCTAAACCAGGAGGACCCAGAGCCCACCAGGAGCCCCAGTCTAGAGCAGGAGGACCCAAATCCCGACTGTTCTGCAGCTCAGAGTGAAAACAGTGAAGATGACAATGAAGTGGAGAGTGGAGGACCACTATCAGAGTCACAAGCTCACGTTGGAGCAACACTGTCGTGTCACATTTGCAACCAATATTTCACCAAGACTTTAGATTTGAGAGTGCATATGAAGACTCATTCAACAGGGAGAACTTTTCAGTGTAATGAATGTAGCAAATGCTTTACAACCAAGAGAAACCTGACCAGGCACATGAGGATTCATACAGGGGAGAACCCGTACAAGTGTCCTGTATGCTCTAAATGCTTTAAACGTACTGACAGCATTGCCCATCATATGAGGACTCACACAGGGGAAAGACCATATAAGTGTCCTGTGTGCTCTAAATCCTTTACCTATGTGTCCCACTTAAAGAGGCATGAAAAGCAGCATTCTGGGGTGATTGAATACAGTTGTCAAGATTGCAACATGTTGTTCAAACAGAAGAGTAACCTTAAAGCTCATAGGAGGTTCCACATAGGGGAGAAACCGTACATGTGTAAGGAATGTAGCAAATGCTTTAGAGATCAAGGAACCCTAAATGGTCATATGAGGAGCCACACAGGGGAGAAACCATATCAGTGTCCTGTATGTTTGAAATCCTTTCCCTATATGTCCCACTTAAAGAGGCATGAAAAACAGCATTCTGCGGTAAGAGAGTACAGCTGTCAAGATTGCAACAAGTCGTACACACAAAAGGGTGCCCTGAAAGCTCATATGAGGATTCACACAGGGGAGAAACCATACAAGTGTCCGATATGTGAAAAATGCTTTAGATATTGTAATAGCCTTACCTATCACATGAGGACTCACACAGGAGAGAAACCGTAGGCGTGTCCTGTTTGCTTACAATGCTTCACTAGATTAACGTTTCTGAGATGAAAACAAACTCAGAGGGAAAAACCACATCTCTGCAGTGAATGCTGCAAGTGCTTCATTAGGTATGGACGTCTCGTGAGTGATTCCTAAACTGTATTCAACAACAACATCATGACATGTTGACCTGTCTGAGGAATACTGGTCAGTCAGAATAACATCAGTAGGTTCTCTCTCACATCTCTCCAGGGACGTTCCCAGCAGTTTCTGGGTTGAATAAAGCATGAATGAGTGAATGATTTGGACTAGCAGAACAGTTGTACTATGACTGTATTTACTCCCTATGGTGCATTCATTCCTGTGTTCTAATAAAGTATAAATATGTCTGTGGATCAAGCTTCTGTTTGATGTGGTTACTATTATGGTTTGGATTGGGCAGGACCAGCAACCTGTTTTGGCTTTTAGAAATGTTTTCTAATTTATTAAAAATAAAAAATGGAAATACCACATTTACATGCAATAACTGCCTGAAGTCTGTGACCCATTAGACACTGGGGGTCTTCTCTGGTGATGCTCTGCCAGGCCTGGACTGGACTGTAGCCATCTTCACTTGTTTGTTTTGAGGTATTTTTTGCTTAAAATCAGGAAATGAATCCATATGTGGCTGTCAATGTAGATGTGTTGGCAGGAGCAGCTTTCAACACTGGTTTGACACGGCTTGGGGGGGCCAGTGTGACACACACACACACACACAATCCGATCTCTTCAACAAATAGGCTTCACCGGCAGGGCCAGTGGCCGATCACCAGGTAGGATGCAAATTAGGAGAGTGCAAAGCCAGAGATGCCCAGTTCTGAGAGGGTGGAGAGAAGGATCGGGTGGTTTACTGTGTCGAATGCAGCAGACAGGTCCAGAAGAATGAGAACAGAGGAGAGGAAGGAAGCTCGAGCAGAGTGGAGGGTCTCTGTGACAGCAAGGAGAGCAGTCTCAGTAGAGTGCCCAGCCTTAAAGCCAGATTGGTGAGGGTCAAGGAGGTTGTTCTGAAGGAGGTAGTTAGAGACAACACGTTCAAGGGTTTTAGATAAGAAGGAGAGAAGGGATACCGGTCTGTAGTTATGGACAGCAGACGGGTCAAGAGTTGGTTTCTTGAGAAGAGGCTTGACTCTGGCTGTCTTGAGGGCAGCTGGGACAGATCCTGTGGATAGTGAGGAATTGATTATGGCGGTAAGGAACGGAAGGAGGTCTTTGGAGATGGATTGGAGAAAAGGTGAGGGGATAGGATCGAGGGGGCAGGTGGTTGCCTGCTTGGATGTGACCAGTTTTAGAACATCAGGGGAGAGAGGGGAAAGAGCTGATAAACCAGAGACCGGGTGTAGCACAGTGGGTTTGGGAGGAAAGGTAGCAGTGTTGGTGAGAGGTAGAGGGAGAGAGGTGCTAATGTCATCAACCTTCTTTTCAAAGTAGGAGACAAAGTCATCCACAGACAGGGAGGAGGGAGGAGGGAGGAGGGGGAGGAGGGAGGAAAATGGCAAGAACAGTTTCCTTGGGTTAGAGACAGAGGTGTGAATTTTGGAATGGTAGTAAGAAGCTTTAGCAGCTGATGCAGATGAGGTGTAGTTGAGGAGGAGAGAGAGATGAGGGTCTAGATCATCAGGAAGGCCAGATTTTCTCCATTTCCTCTCAGCTGCCCGGAGCCCTATTCTACAAGCCTGCAGGGTTTCAGACAGCCAGGGAGCGCGTGGAGAGGATCGTGCCGGCCTTGAGATCTGTGGACAGAGAGAGTCGAAGGATGAGGAAAGAGAGGACAGGAGGGTGGAGGAGGCTGCATCATTGGATAGAAGGGAGAAGGATTCAACAGAGGGAAGGGCGGATAAGACAGATAGAGGAGATAGCCTCTGCTTTCTGGACCGCTGACTGGCAGTTCCAAAGTCCTCCTGTGACAGTGAGGTTGTGGTCAGTTGAGCATGGTGGGTAGATTAGATTGGAGTGGTTGCGAGGGGGGTGTAGCGTCTGTGTCCTCCTGAGGGATGAAATAACAGGAATGGGGAGGAAGAACATTGTGATATTTGCCGTTATAGAGAGGATGGCAAACACAGCTGATATTTATTACATTAATTATCACTTTAACACCTGTTATCATTTGTGTTGATTGTCAAACATATACAACAACCACTGGTTGTGCTCATGTAACAACGGCCCAGTAGGAGAAGATTATCTACAGTAATAATGAAGGTAGAGAAGTGAAGAGCTTAACAAGTGTGCCACTTTATTTATAGTGTAGACTAACCCTAACCCTTATATAGACATGTTTACTCCCCATAAAGCCGAACCTTAACAACGATTCTAACCCTAAAATCTCCCTCTCTCTCTCTCTCACACTCACGAGCCATAGTCTGTTATTCCAACACGTTTCTATTTCATATACCACGTGATTCCATGACTTATGGGTCAAGCACCTACTTTGTCATCTAGAGGCTGTAGGTGAACATACTGAAGAAGACTAAAGTCCAAAGGTTTGACTAAATGTGCAGCTTGAACATCAGAGGCTCATGCTGTAGTCCTGGTATTGTGAGTTCACAGTTGGACATCAAAGTTCCTCAACACCAAAGAGCCAACTAGGAACGATGAACTGTGTGGATCCTCATATGATAGGTAAGGGTTCCTTTCTTTCCAAAGCATTCAGAGCATACAGGACATTTGTACAGTTTCTTCTCTGTGTGGATCCTCATATGATAGGTTAGGGTTTCTTTCTTTGTAAAGCATTTAGAGCATACAGGACACATGTACGGTTTCTCCCCTGTATGAATCACCATGTGCCTCTTCAGGTTTCCATTTCTTGTAAAGCATTTGCTACATTCATTACACTGAAAAGTTCTCCCTGTTGAATGAGTCTTCATATGCACTCTCAAATCTAAAGTCTTGGTGAAATATTGGTTGCAAATGTGACACGACAGTGTTGCTCCAACGTGAGCTTGTGACTCTGATAGTGGTCCTCCACTCTCCACTTCATTGTCATCTTCACTGTTTTCACTCTGAGCTGCAGAACAGTCGGGATTTGGGTCCTCCTGCTCTAGACTGGGGCTCCTGGTGGGCTCTGGGTCCTCCTGCTCTAGACTGGGGCTCCTGGTGGGCTCTGGGTCCTCCTGGTTTAGACTGGGGCTCCTGGTGGGCTCTGGGTCCTCCTCTTTTAGACTGGGGCTCCTGGTGGGCTCTGGGTCCTCCTGGTTTAGACTGGGGCTCCTGGTGGGCTCTGGGTCCTCCTCCTTTAGACTGGGGCTCCTGGTGGGCTCTGGGTCCTCCTGCCCCAGACTGAGGCTCCACTCCTGCTGCTCAGAGAGAACCTCCTCTTCAAAGACAAGAGAGGGCTGCTGAGGATCTGGGGGGAAGGAGAGAGAATTAAATAAATAAGTAAATCATACCAAGAATGATTGGCCCTTTACTGTGTCCCAAAAGTTCAACATGCCACCTCTAGATTGCAGAGGGAACACACCAAACATTATATGGTGATGATTGATATATATTTGTTAAGATGATTCGCATATTGTTTGTGGTTCGTTAACCGCTATTTACCATGTTTAAATGCTAAATAAAGTTGAACTTCGGCACTCTTATTTTGAAAATACTGTAAGGACTGCAGAGTCACTACCGATCTTCCGCCGTAGATTGAAAACCCATCTCTTCAGACTACATCTTAACTGTCTCTCCTAAGACCTCTTCACCCCCACGTACTAACCCTAGAGACCTCTTCACCCCCACGTACTAACCCTAGAGACCTCTTCACCCCCACTACCCCCCTGTACTAACCCTAACCCTAGAGACCTCTTCACCCCCACTACCCCCCTGTACTAACCATAACCCTAGAGACCTCTTCACCCCTGTACAAGTTCTCTCCTGTTAATAAATAATTGTAAAAAAAAAAAATAATTGGCTCCTGGCATTGTGACTGCCAATGGCCCCTGGTGTGAGCATTGATGACTATCTTATGATGACTGTTGGACAGATGATTCACTTACTTAAACAAATGTATTTGTCGTAAGTCGCTTTGGATAAAGGCGTCTGCTAAATGTCAAATGAAAAAAATCCTCATTCACATACATTTACATGCCGGACGGAGGTGGTCAGGCTCCACTACTAGAGCTCAGAGGACAGAGGCGTGGTCCTTATCAGGAGGGATGGAGCCAAGAAACAAGACTGATGAACCCATCAAATAAGCACTACAGGTCCCAAATGCAGCTGTAGGAGTGTAGCCTAATGCAGTAGGCCTATAGACTAACAAACAAATAATACATCAAATCAAAGTTTATTTATCATAAACATAGAATACAGCCATAGACGGTGCAATGAAAGAGTGCACATGTGCAATGTCACTGAGGAAGGTGAGCCTGCGGATAGAAGGTGTTCAGGAACCTCTTGTCCGGGTCTGGAGTCTGTTGCAGATTAAATAGCAACACTTGGCTTCTATCACTACAGAAACCAGAGTTGGGTATCCTGGGTTTATAGCCAGTAGCATCTGGAACCAAATCATTTGGCTTTGCAAATAAGTTGTCTTAGCCTGTTGGTCAAATGTGTGTTTGAAGTAAAGGCGTCTTAATCTTTATATCAACAGAGTTAGACAGCAGACTAATGGAGCCCAAATTATTTTTCTCTTTGGTCACAGAAAGTGATGGTAAAAGTTTGTGAATAAACGTCACATGAAACGTTTCATTCACAGGCTTCATTCCATCACTCTCCTTTTCTAGAGGCGCTCCGGCCAGCTGGTTAATGGAGGAAGAGAAGTGGTCTTCAGAGTGAACCAGCAGCAGCAGGCTGGAGCCTCTGAGGTCCCTGAAGAACGACTACCGACCTGTTCTGTGGAGCTTTATCTCGGGTTGAAGAAGGAGGTTGAGCCTCCTCCGGAGCCGGTGGTTCTCCTCCTGGGAACGGGCCATCTCTCCCTGGAGCTCCGCCAGCGTTCTCTCCACCGCCGCCAGGATCTCACAAGCCGCCGCTGTTAACCGCTCGGAGATCAACCCTCTCAGCAGCTGGACCTGGGCCATTCTGACACGATCCAAGTCGAAACGTTAACACCAGGCTAATACGAGGCTAAATAAACAACACTATGCCGAGTCTCTTCTTCTTCCGCGTCTGGTCGTCGTGTTGTTTTACTGTAAAAACGTTGTAAAACTGTTGCAACACCGCCGCCTGCTGGACTGGAGGAAGAGCGCAAACAAACAAATGTCAAAACATTTCTATGGCGAGCTGCTTCACACACTGCACAGACAGACACTGTTTCATCTATTACATCTAGTTGGTCTAGATCTATTAAATCTAGTTGGTGTAGATCTGTGTGTAGTATATTTATAGTTGGTCTAGATCTATTAAATCTAGTTCTACATCTTAACAGTCCCTCCTAAAGACCTCTTCACCCCCACTAACCCCCTGTACTAACCCTAACCCTAGAGACCTCTTCACCCCCACTACCCCCCTGTACTAACCCTAACCCTAGAGACCTCTTCACCCCCACTACCCCCCTATATAGATCTGTGTCTGAGTGGTTAATCCTCAATGTAGGAATGGTAAGGACCCTCAGACAGAGGCTCTGATCCATCACCACCAGAATTAATGAGATGCTTTGGAGTCCTGAGGCTCAATTACAGCCATGTAAACAGTCAAAACAAAGACCAAGAGAAGATGAGAAATACTGTTGACTCATGTTTGGTTTGTTTGGTGTGAGGACATTTCTCAGAAGCTGACTTTGTACCGCAGTAGTTCACCTCTCCCACAG
>NW_028152405.1:52830-67830 GCF_951799395.1 Argentina silus | reverse complement strand
TGAGGGGGCAGGTGGTTGCCCGCTTGGATGTGACCAGTTTTAGAATATCATCAGGGGAGAGGGGGGAAAAATCTGATAAACCAGAGACCGGGTGTAGCACAGTGGGTTTAGGAGGAGAGGTAGCAGTGTTGGTGAGAGGTAGAGAGAAAGAGCTGCTAATGTCATCAACCTTCCTTTCAAAGTAGGTGACAAAGTCATCCACAGACAGGGAGGAGGGAGGAGGGGGAGGAGGTGGGTTGAGGAGTGAGGAAATGTGGAGAACAGTTTCCTTGCGTCAGAGGAAGAGGTTTGAATTTTGGAATGGTAGTAAGAAGCTTTAGCAGCTGATGCAGCATAGGTGTAGTTGAGGAGGAGAGAGAGATAAGGTTTTAGGTAATCAGGGAGGCCAGTTTTTCTCCATTTCCTCTCAGCTGCCGGCCTTGAGGTCTGTGGACAGAGAGAGTCGAATGTGTGTGTATCTATGTGTGTGTGTGTGTGTGTGTGTGCGTGCGTGCATGTGTGTAGGGTGGCGTGTGTGTGTGTGCGTGCGTGCGTGAGTGTGAGTGTGAGTGTGTGTGTGTGTGTGTGTGTGTGTGTGTGTGAGCAGTGGTCTGGTATGGGGCTGATTAAAGGTCTATAGGAGGTTTAAGTGGTTCTCAGACACATGTTTCCTGTTTAAACTCAATCAGGCCTTTCTTCCTTCCAACCACAGACCCAGGATCAGGTTTCACTGTCATCATTTACACACTACCCCCCCCCCCCCCCCCCATCTCCTCCTGCATTAGCTGGCCTTCATTCATCTTCGTGTGGTCTCAGAGTGGTCTCAGAGTGGTCTCAGAGTGGTATATTAGAAGAGTGGCGCCAATGAAATTACTAGAGGACTGAAATAGTTCCAAAAAGTCATTCCTGTTTTCCTCAATACAGATGTTTTATTGGACTAAGATATGTAAGTGGGCGGGGCTGAAACTGCCTATTGTCCTCGTTAGGCTTCAGACGTCATGGCGACTCTCAGTAAAACAACGTCCTCTCAGCTGAAACATCCCCTCTTCAACATCACATCTGAAACATCCCCTCTTCAACCTCACATCTGAAACATCCCCTCTTCAACCTCACATCTGAAACATCCCCTCTTCAACCTCACACCTGAAACATCCCCTCTTCAACCTCACATCTGAAACATCCCCTCTTCAACATCACATCTGAAACATCCCCTCTTCAACTGTTCTAAGTTAACCATATCTGTCAGACTGGCAACCGAGGTGGTGGTGGTGATGGTGGTGATGGTGGTGGAGGTGGGGATGATGATGGTGGTGATGGTGGAGGTGGTGATGGTGGTGATGATGATGGTGGTGGTGATGGTGATGGTGGTGGAGGTGGGGATGGTGGAGGTGGTGATGGTGGTGATAGTGGTGATGGTGGTGATGGTGGAGGTGGTAGTGATGGAGGAGTTGAAGTGGAGGTGAGGTGATGGAGGTAGTGATGGTGAGGTGAGGTGATGGAGGAGTGGAGGTGAGGTGGGGTGAGGTGATGGAGGTAGTGATGGAGGTGAGGTGAGGTTATGGAGGAGTGGAGGTGAGGTGGGGTGAGGTGATGGAGGTAGTGATGGAGGTGAGGTGGGGTGAGGTGATGGAGGTAGTGATGGAGGTGAGGTGAGGTGATGGAGGTGAGGTGAGGTGATGGAGGAGTGGAGGTGAGGTGAGGTGATGGAGGTGAGGTGAGGTGATGGAGGAGTGGAGGTGAGGTGGGGTGAGGTGATGGAGGTAGTGATGGAGGTGAGGTGAGGGAGGAGTGGAGGTGAGGTGGGGTGAGGTGATGGAGGTAGTGATGGAGGTGATGGAGGAATGGAGGTGAGGTGGGGTGAGGTGATGGAGGTAGTGATGGAGGTGATGGAGGAGTGGAGGTGAGGTGGAGTGAGGTGATGGAGGTAGTGATGGAGGTGAGGTGATGGAGGAG
Source organism: Argentina silus (assembly GCF_951799395.1). Taxonomy (NCBI): domain Eukaryota; kingdom Metazoa; phylum Chordata; class Actinopteri; order Argentiniformes; family Argentinidae; genus Argentina; species Argentina silus. The sequence continues at coordinate 65,898 of NW_028152405.1, read as the reverse complement.
TGGAGGTGAGGTGATGGAGGAGTGACAGGTGTAGCTGCTACAGCTACAGACTGTACACAGTATGAAACCATGTAAACCCTCCACAGGACTAAAACGCTGTTACTCTCTCCTGAGAACGCTAAGCACACACACAATCTCCATCTCCCATTCCCCCTGTGAACAGGCGACCTCATTCATTCTAACACTACGCTTCCACTAGATACCTCCCCCTCCCTCCCCCCTCCCCAACATACATCAGGGGTGTAGATAAGGATCAGTGGGGGGAGGGGGGTAATGCAGTGTGAACGGACGGGAGACGGCTGCACTGATTAAAGCAGCTTCTACAGCACACACACACACACACACACACACACACACACACACACACACACACACACACACACACACACACACACACACACACACACACACACACACACACACACACACACACACACACACACACACACACACACACACACACACACACACACACACACACACACACACACAGAAGCTAGCTCTGCGTCAGATCTCCTCACTGCAGCACTGAGGCCTCGTCTCCAAGGCTTCATTACACACGACAGGAGTTGATGGTTAACAGACAAACGCACGCACGCACGCACGCACGCACAGACAAGGGGTGTGAATCTTTCCCATTCCACATGCATCTCCATACATGGGTTAGGGTTAGTCTAAATATTCATCTTCCAAACACGTCACTGTGATTATTTCCACACAAGTATTCAGTGCCTTGTTTTCAACTGGCAAAAGCTCCTTATGGACTAAGACAACATCTTAAAACACCTCCTAACAGTGTGTCAGATGATGACTGGTTGGTGGTTCTGAGTTCTTGATGCTCTACAGTTTCACAATCTCAAGGCTTCTGTCCAGACTGCCTCTTTTTTATAGAACCTGAAGTGTAGATATATAGAACCAGACTGGTTCAACACTGTCCTCCAACACTTCAGACTGGTTCAACACTGTGTCCTCCAACACTTCAGACTGGTTCAACACTGTGTCCTCCAACACTTCAGACTGGTTCAACACTGTCCTCCAACACTTCAGACTGGTTCAACACTGTCCTCCAACACTTCAGACTGGTTCAACACTGTCCTCCAACACTTCAGCTCAAAGGACAATAATAGTAGTTGTTGTTTATTTTGACTGGTTGGCGGCCACAATGAACACACCAGACCAGACCCAGACCAGACCAGACCCAGACCAGACCAGACCAGACCCAGACCAGACCCAGACCCAGACCAGACACTGTAAAACTCCCAGTAAATGGCCAGTCTCCAGTAACAGTCTGATTGTAATATGTGCTTGTGCAGAAAGACCTGGGCTGTGATTGGACATATATTATATATTATATATATAATTTATATATTGTAACTCCAGAATTAAGAGAGTAGGAATGACGCTTCACAACATGAAACCAACCACATTAATGATGACTGTGATTAATAATGACATCTGTGATCTGCGGTCTCAAACGGTGCAGCCGTATCCTAGATCATTGAACCGATCAGTGAATCGCTACACCCCTAACACACACACACACACACCTCTAACACACACACACACACACCCCTAACACACACACACACACCCCTAACACACACCTCTAACACACACACACACACACACACACACACACACACACACACACACACACACACACACACACACACACACACACACACACACACACACACACACACACACACACACACACACACACACACACACACACATCTAGAGTAGTGTGACTCACTAGGGCTTCTCTCCTCCACGAGGTCGCAGGCGCAGAGGTGGTCCGAGTCGATGGAGATCGGCTTCTGACGGATCCAGAACTTAGTACTCGTCTTCTGATTGGTCACTGGGTCGATCTCCACCTTCTCTCCAGAGATACCTGGGTGGAGAGAGGGATGGAGGGATGGAGGGAGGAGGGAGGGAGGGAGGGAGAGAGGGATGGAGGGAGGAAGAGAGGGAGGGAGGGATGAGGGAGGGAGGGAGGGAGAGAGGGATGGAGAGAGGAGGGAGAGAGGGATAGAAAGAGAGAGCAGTCAAACCTTGGCAAATCACGTTTTCTGTTCTTTCTAAGCTCTTGCCTAACCATAACTAACGTTGATACAACCATAACTAACGTTGATACAACCATAACTAACGTTGATACAACCATAACTAACATTGAGCCAAAGCTAGGAGGCATCAGAACAGTGTTGGTATTTATTGCTGAATCACTTTAACGAGCTCATATATCTGATTATTATTTTATTCTACCATAAAAACAGCATCTTAAATTCCCTCCACAACTGACGGGAGACATCTTCAACTCACTCACTCACACTCACACACACACACACACCGACAGGAGCGTTGTTCTATGACATGAGTGACAGCTGTCAGTCAGGGAGGTTAATGTGAGCTGTCTATCAAGCTACGACCACCAGCCTGCTGCACGGCCTTCTGGGAGAGAACAGGGAGCTCTGTGATCAGTTTTGATGGAGGAAACTACAAAGGTTTAGGGCTAGGGCTAGGGTAGGGTTAGGGTTAGGGTTAGGGCTAGGGTTAGGGTTAGTTAGGGTTGGTTAGGGTTAGGGTTAGTTAGGATTAAGGTTAGGGTTAGTTAGGATTAGGGTTAGGGTTAGTTAGGGTTAGGGTTAGTTAGGATTATGGTTAGGGTTAGTTTTGATGGAGGAAACTACAAAGGTTTCATCACTGAGGACTGAGGAGGCTTCTCTGTTCACCCCTCCTCCTCTCCTCTCTCCCTCCTCCTCTCCCCCTCCTCTCTCCCCCCTCCCTCTCTCCCTCCTCTCCTCCCTCCTCCCTCCCCCCTCCCTCCTCCCTCTCCTCCCTCTGTAGGGCACTAGGGTGAGCTGGTCAAAGAAGGCATCCCATGCGCTCCCTCTCCATAAACCTGGTGACCCCTCCGACCTAGATAACTACCGCCCAATATCCAAGTGTTGGAGTTCCTGGTCAACTCCCAGTCAAATACCTGTATAAATACCTGTATAAATACCTGGCATCTGGTTTGACAAAGACTTGACGTTCAGAAAACATCCGGAGGAGCTTGTTAAAAAGCCAAGATTTAAGGAGGGCGTCTTTTCTAGGAATAGATCTTGCCTTTTCCTGAACAACAGGAAGCAGATTGTACAATCAGCCTTTATACCAGTGCTTGATTCTGGTGATGTCATCTACTGAAGTGCAGCAGCCACGACTCTTAAACCTGTGGATGCCGTCTACCATAGCGCCCTTCACTTTACCACAGGTGATGGTTTTAATACTCATCATTGCATCCTTTACCAGATGGTTGGCTGGACCTCGTTAAAGTAGATCTCTTCATTACTCCTGTTTGTGTATAAAGCCAGTCTGTGTGAACTCCCGGCCTACCTAACCTCGTTATTGAAATTCAACAACATAAATGACCATAAACCTGTTGTCAGAGTTGGTTATGTTCTGGGTCTATCTTGGGTAAATCCAATTCATTCAGCATAACTGCCTTAGCAGTCCAGAATAGGGGAGGCTGGTGGAGGTAGAAATCGGAGGACGGGCTCACTGTAATACGTGGAATGTCTTCTCCCTGCTCTCTTCTCCCCCTTCTCCCTATCCTTTCCTGCCTCTCCCCTCCTCCCTCCTTGAGGTCTGTGTTGTGGTCTGTGTTGAGGTCTGTGTTGTGGTCTGTATATGTATTACCTAGTTGGACGTCTGTGGTGAAGCGTAGCTTGTGGATCATGCTGATCTTGAAGGACTTGTAGTGGTGACTGCTCAGCATGTCCTGCACCGTGGTGATGTCTATAGGAGGATCCTCCTCTGAGCTCTCCTCTCCCCTGGAACCTGGGGGGGGGGGGCGGGTTAGCTGTGTGTGGTAACCAGGATAACACTGTGGTCGTATTAACAGGATAGATTGATACCCACTGTTCTCTCTGAGCAGTTACATAAGGTAGTATAGATACAGTAGATAGATAGATAGATAGATAGATAGACAGACAGACAGACGGACGGATGGAGGGTTTGAGAGCTACTCACTGTTCTCTCTGACCAGGCAGAACTCCAGGGTGTTCTGGCTCTCCAGGGTGCAGTCCAGGTCCACTGCTAGGTTGGGCTCAGTCTGACGCTCCAGACGATACATGGGACCTGCAGAACCACAGACAGGGTTAACAACAGACACACACACACACAGGGTCAACAACAGACACACAGGGTTAACAACAGACACACACAGACAGGATTAACAACAGACACACAGGGTGAACAGAACCTGCAGAACATGAGTAAGACAACAGAGGCCAGAGGCCAGAGGACAGACACTTGATTTGGACACTCAGTGCTTTATTTCATTTATTTATTTATTTCATACTTCGCCAGTCCTGTACACAACCTAGCATGAACATGATTTACAATCATCAATGCTCTGTGTGTGTGTGTGTGTGTGTGTGTGTTTGGAACAAAATGCCAAACCCCTAGCAAAAAATCTTGGCGTGCTTCTAGACCCTGATTTGAATTTTGAATCTCACATCAATAATCTCACTAAAACCACCTTTTATCACCTTAGAAATATTGCAACCGTTTCTCTCCCAGTCAGATACTGAGAGATTTCTACATGCTTTAACTAGTCAGATACTGAGAGACTTCTACATGCTTTAACCAGTCAGATACTGAGAGACTTCTACATGCTTTAACTAGCAGCTTGATTACTGCAACGCTCTCCTTTCTGCTCTACCTCAGAAAGCTCTAAATGAGCTCCAGATCATTCAGAATGCAGCAGCATGTGTACCGACCAAGACCAGAAGCAGAGCACACATCTCACCTGTCCTAAAGTCCCTTCATTGGCGACTGTGTCGCTCCCACAAGGACAACATCATCCTAAAGTTTGCAGACGACACCGCAGTGATAGGATGCATCACTGGCGGGGACGAAGCGGCTTACAGGAGGGAGGTGGCCAGTCTGGTAACATGGTGCGAGGACAACAACCTCACCCTCAATACGGACAAGATGAAGGAGATGATAGTGGACATGAGGAAGAAGAGGGGACCTCATCGGCCACTGTACATCCGGGAACTCGAAGTAGAGAGGGTGAGCAGTTTCAAATACCTGGGCGTCCACATCAGCGAGGACCTCACCTGGACACTTAACACCACTCAGCTGGTTAAGAAGGCCCAACAGCGGCTGTACTTTCTGAGGAGGCTGAGGAAGTTTGGCATGTCGCCCAAGATCCTCAGCAACTTCTACAGCTGCATTGTTGAGAGCATCCTAACTAGCTGCATCACTGTGTGGTACGGCAGCACTACTGCTATGGACCGCAGACGCCTGCAGGGAGTGGTGAAGACCGCTGAGAAAATCACCAGGACTCCACTGCCCTCCCTGCAGAGCATCTACCACCGCAGAGTCCACAGGAGAGCCGCCTCCATCCTCAAGGACCCCACCCACCCCCAGCACGGACTGTTCACACTTCTACCCTCAGGCCGGAGGTACAGAAGTGTTAAATGCAGGACCACCAGACTGAAGAACTCCTTCTTTCCCACTGCCACCAGGCTCCTAAACAACCCATAGGAGATTAATATAACCTTACTACCTCATAACCAGTTTGCATAATTGCACTGCTACGTTTGCACTGTTTTATTATTATTATTGCTGCTATTTTATTTTATGCCTTAAATTTTGCTGTCTTGTACATTTGTTTAGTATATATTGTATATTCTTTTGTATTGTATATTTTACATTGGTTGGCATTCTGCGGACAGCAAAGCAAGAATTTCGTTGTACAGGGAAACATGTTTTCTACTGTGCATATGATAATAAACACTTTGAATCTTGAATCTTGAATCATTGGTTGCCTGTCAGTTTTAGGATAGATTATAAGATCCTTTATTGGTGTTCAAATCACTCAATGGACTAGTGCCTGAATACTTGTCAGACATGTTTTAATATATGCTCCCTCTAGATCACTCAGGTCCTCTAGATCACTCAGGTCCTCTAGATCACTCAGGTCCTCTGGTCTTTCAGTGGTTCCCTGGTTGAGGACAAACAACTACGGGGAGGCGGCATTTAGTGTCTCTGGTCCTGGCCTCAGGAGCAGCCTGCCAGAGGAACAGCCTGCCAGAGGAGCTGAGGGCCTCACCATCTGAAACCTGGCCTCTGGAACAGCCTGCCAGAGGAACAGCCTGCCAGAGGAGCTGAGGGTTAGGGTTAGGAACCTAACCTAACCTAACCCTAACCCTAACAGCCTGCCAGAGGAGCTGAGGGCCTCACCATCTGAAACCTGGCCTCTGGAACAGCCTGCCAGAGGAACAGCCTGCCAGAGGAGCTGAGGGCCTCACCAACTGGAAACGCCTTTAAAAGAAATCTGAAGATAGCGTTTTATCTTATCTTTCTCTTAATCCATCTTATTTTAATGTAGCCTCTTCTACTGTGCTGCGCTGGTCTCTGTTCTACCATGTCTCCTATTTCCTATACTATCATGTCCTTATATTAATGTTTATTTTCACTGTATTGTTAAGCACCTTGTATTGCAATTTTGCAGGAAAGGCGCTATATAAATCTAAATCTAAATAAAAATCTAAATAAAGTCTGATTTGATTTGTGTGACTGATAGAGAACAGGGAGAGTGACCTTCTCCTGCAGGACAGAGAGCAGCTGAGGAGCTGGTTGGGAAGGACATGACCTCTCTCTCTCTCCCTGTCTCTCCCTGTCTCTCTCCCTGTCTGGCTGTCTCTCTCTCTCCCTGTCTCTCTCCCTGTCTCTCCCTGTCTGTCTCTCTCCCTCTCTCCCTGTCTCTCTCCCTGTCTGGCTGTCTCTCTCTCTCCCTGTCTCTCCCTGTCTCTCTCCCTGTCTCTCCCTGTCTGTCTCTCTCTGTCTCCCCCCCCCCCCCCCTCCCCAGATGGCAGCAGCCCAAGCCTGATAAAGCTACCAGAGCCCTGTTCAACACCGTTATCTGCACACGCACACACGCACGCACGCACGCACGCACCCACACACACACACACGCACAAATAGTCATTCAACCTCAACCACAACCAGGTGGGCGAGACCTTGAATCTCTGTGAAGAGAAAAGAGAGAGAGACATTGAAAAAGAGAAGTAGAGACAGAGAAGATTGGAAAAGAGTCTCACTCTACTGAGTAAATAAATAATCAATACTCATCTAAATGTAAATGAGAGAGTAGCCTTCACTTGATTGTGTGTGTGTGTGTGTGTGGTTATCAACTGGCCAATTTTCCACAGACACTGGACCACGACCTAATCACCATCACTCAGACCCTGGTCTAGAGATGGATATAGAACTAAATCTCCACCATCACCTGACACACACACACACACACACACACACACACACACACACACACACACACACAACACACACCTGAGCTCCAGCGGTATGAACCAGTGCACCAGAGCAGACACACTGGGCTGAACCCAGAACCCCTCTCTGCTGTGACACGCTGGGATCTCAATGATAAACCACATCCAGTTGAAGTCTACACACATCGTAGACAAATACATTTCAACATTTTTCACAATTCCTGACATTTAATCCTAGTAAACATTCCCTGTCTTAGGTCGGTTAGGATCACTACTTTATTTTAAGAATGTGAAATGTCAGAATAATAGTTGAGAGAATTATTTCTTTCAGCTTTTATTTGTTTCATCACATTCCCAGTGGGTCACAAGTTTACAGACACTTAGTTAGTATTTGGTAACAATGCCTTTAAATTGTTTAACTTGGGTCAAACATTTTGGGAAGCCTTCCACAAGCTTCCCACAATAAGTTGGTGGAATTTTGGCCCATTCCTCCTAACAGAACCAGGGTTAGGGTTAGCTAACCCATTCCTCCTGACAGAACCAGGGTTAGGGTTAGCTAACCCATTCCTCCTGACAGAACCAGGGTTAGGGTTAGCTAACCCTAACCCTGACAGAACCTGTGGAACTGGGTCAGGGTCGTAGGCCTCCTTGCTCCTACACGCTTTTTCAGTTCTGCCCAGACATTTTCTATAGGATTGAGGTCAGGGCTTTGTGATGGCCACTCCAATACCTTGACTCTGTTGTCCTTAAGCCATTTTGCCACAACTTTGGGTCATTGTCCATTTATACTCAAATGTATTGTTGTAAGTCGCTTTGGATAAAGGCGTCTGCTAAATGCCATAAATGTAAAATGTAAAATTTGGAAGGCCCATTTGTGACCAAGCTTTAACTTCCTGGCTGATGTCTTGAGATGTTGCTTCAATATATTCACATAATTTTCCTTCCTCATGATGCCATCTATGTTGTGAAGTGCACCAGTCCCTCCTGCAGCAAAGCACCCCCACAACATGATGCTGCCACCCCCATGCTTCACGGTTGGGATGGTGTTCTTCGGCTTGCAATCCTCCCCCCTTTTTCCTCCAAACATAAAGCAAACAGGCACTGAGTTTGAAGGTAGATCTTCAAATACATCCACAGGTCCACCTCCAGTTGACTCAAATGATGTCAGAAGCTCCTAAAGCCATGACATCATTTTCTGGAATTTTCCAAGCTGTTTAAAGGCACAGTCAACTTAGTGTATGAAAACTTCTGACCCACTGGAATTGTGAATTATAAGTGAAATAATCTGTCTATAAACAATTAAAAAATTCCTTGTGTCATGCACAAAGTAGAAGTCCTAACCGACTTGCCAAAACTATAGTTTGTAAACATGAAATCTGTGGAGTTTTAATGACTTCAACCTAAGTGTATGTAAACTTCCGACTTCAACTGTACATACACTGTTCTGCCACACACACACTTCTGATCCACACTGGGAATAGAACAGGCTGAAAGAACATGTGTGCGTTTGTGTGTCTGTGTGTGTCTGTGTGTGTGTGCGTGTGTGTGTATTGTGCATGTGTGTAGTGTGTGTGCGTGTGTGTGTATTGTGCATGTGTGTAGTGTAGTGTGTGTGTGTGTGTGTGTGTAGTGTGCGTGTGTGTGTATTGTGCATGTGTGTGTGTGTGTGATTGTCGAGGCTGAGATCACTTATCTCAGTGATTATCCATCTTTATTGTTAATATCAAGCTGGCACATTAAACGGCCGGTGCCCAATCACCCACAAGAAAACATTCTGTCTTGAAATGAAATCACTGGCTGAATCTAGCCTCTGTCTCCCCCTCCCTCCCCCATGTCTCACCCCTGCCTCCCTCTGTCTGCCTCCCCCCCTGTCTCCCCCTCCTGCCTCCCCCCTGCCTCTCAGAATCAAATACCATTCCTAATTCCTTTCCGCGAATAACAACAAGCCCGTCCTCCGATTTCTGCCTCCCCCAGCCTCCCCTGCTGCCTGTCCTCCGCCTGCTGTTCTCACCTGGCAACCCTCAGCCTCCCTTCACACCTGGAATGAGACACACACACACACAATTGTGCATGTCCGCACAAAACTATTTGATGGTAGTTTTCTATTTCCTGAAAAAAATATGACAGTGCTTGTTACGGTGTTGTCAAAGCATTCTAAGTGTGTTGTAAGCGTGTTCTGACCTGATCCTTTCTGGGAGCCCTTCCTCTTCTTGAGGGCCTTCTGGAGGATCTCCTTCATGGTCACCTTCAGACTGTCCACTGGGATCAGGGAGAAGCCGTGAGCAGCATTACTGTAGTGGGGAGGGGGACGGGTCCCCGGGGGACGAGACGGGACGGGAGACACACACATACATCTGTGAACATCCAGCCATCCTCTGAGAGAGAGTACTGTGGTCTGGTACCATGGCCTGGGGTGGTCCAGTGGTCTGGTACCATGGCCTGGGGTGGTCCAGTGGTCTGGTACCATGTCCTGGGGTGGTCCAGTGGTCTGGTACCATGTCCTACATGTCAGCATGGGTCAGAACCCGGCCCGTGTCCTGCTGACATCCTCTCTCCTCCTTACTTCCTGTCTGTCTCTATCGTCTCTGTCCAATAAACAGTGAACCGTACCAGAGTGGGATGACCATGCTCCAGAACATAACCTTCAAACACAACAGCACCTACAGTGGAACACTGGCCTGGTCTAGAAGGCAGGGAGCCTCCACTCCTCTCCTCTAGGAACACTGGCCTGGTCTAGAAGGCAGGGAGCCCCCCCTCCTCTAGGAACACTGGCCTGGTCTAGAAGGCAGGGAGCCCCCCCTCCTCTAGGAACACTGGGCTGGTCCAGAAGGCAGGGAGCCCCCTCTCCTCTAGGAACACTGGCCTGGTCTAGAAGGCAGGGAGCCCCCCCTCCTCTAGGAACACTGGGCTGGTCCAGAAGGCAGGGAGCCCCCTCTCCTCTCCTCTAGGAACACTGGCCTGGTCTAGAAGGCAGGGAGCCCCCTCTCCTCTAGGAACACTGGCCTGGTCTAGAAGGCAGGGAGCCCCCTCTCCTCTAGGAACACTGGCCTGGTCTAGAAGGCAGGAAGCCCCCTCTCCTCTAGGAACACTGGCCTGGTCTAGAAGGCAGGGAGCCCCCTCTCCTCTAGGAACACTGGCCTGGTCTAGAAGGCAGGGAGCCCCCTCTCCTCTAGGAACACTGGCCTGGTCTAGAAGGCAGGAAGCCCCCCCTCCTCTAGGAACACTGGCCTGGTCTAGAAGGCAGGGAGCCCCCCCTCCTCTAGGAACACTGGCCTGGTCTAGAAGGCAGGGAGCCCCCTCTCCTCTAGGAACACTGGCCTGGTCTAGAAGGCAGGGAGCCCCCTCTCCTCTAGGAACACTGGCCTGGTCTAGAAGGCAGGGAGCCCCCTCTCCTCTAGGAACACTGGCCTGGTCTAGAAGGCAGGGAGCCCCCTCTCCTCTCCTCTAGGAACACTGGCCTGGTCTAGAAGGCAGGGAGCCCCCCCTCCTCTAGGAACACTGGCCTGGTCTAGAAGGCAGGGATCACTACGCTGTCCCAGCAGGCAAGGAGGACACGGCTCACACACGTCACACACTCACTGGATCAGAGCTCAGGGATTGGCTAAGCTGGCCGTCAATCATACAGATATTACATCATAACGTCATGTGATAACACTGGCCTGGTCTAGAAGGCAGGGATCACTACGCTGTCCCAGCAGGCAAGGAGGACACGGCTCACACACGTCACACACTCACTGGATCAGAGCTCAGGGATTGGCTAAGCTGGCCGTCAATCATACAGATATTACATCATAACGTCATGTGATTGTAATAATAGTGGTTGTCCAGGGCAACCTTCCTGCTCCAGATACTCCTGAATCCAGACAAGACAGACGGAGCCGGATCAGAATAACAACACTGTCAACATCCTTCCTGTCCTCTCCCACACCACGACCACCACCACCACCACCACCACCACCACCACCACCACCACCACCATCACCACCATCACCACCATCACCAGGGGGGTTGGGGGTTAGGGGGTTAGGTGGTTAGGGGGTTAGGGGTTAGAGGGTTAGAGGGTTAGGGGGTTAGGGATTGGGGGTTAGGTGGTTGTGGGTTAGGGGTTAGGGGGTGGGGGTTAGGGGTTAGGGGTTAGGGAGTTAGGGTTAGGGGTTAGGGGGTGGGGGTTAGGGGTTAGGGGGTTAGGGATTGGGGGTTAGGGGTTAGGGGTTAGAGGGTTAGGGGGTTAGGGATTGGGGGTTAGGTGGTTGTGGGTTAGGGGTTAGGGGGTGGGGGTTAGGGGTTAGGGGTTAGGGAGTTAGGGTTAGGGGTATAGGCAGTCATAATGCTAGAAGAAGGAAGAATTACTTTCTTTTTTTGGCATGGTTCACAGACAAGGACACACAGTATAGACACACAGTACACACAGTACACACAGTACACACAGTACACACACACACACACTCCTCCCTGGCAGAGCAGCCTCGGAGGCACAGCCAATCACAAGCTCTGAACCTGAGAGCCGTCTAGAATTACAACCCACAGGAAACGCATCATCACAGAATAATCCCAATGTGATTGGCTGTTTAATGGACCTGTCGTTGTGGATCGCTTATTAGATGGGAGACACTGAGAACTAAGGGCTGTAATACACACACACACACACACACACACACACACACACACACACACACACACACACACACACACACACACACACACACACACACACACAGAGACACACACACACACACACACACACACACACACACACACACACACACACACACACAGAGACACACGCAGAGACACACACGCAGAGACACACACGCAGAGACACACACACACACACACACACACACACACACACACACACACACAGAGACACACGCAGAGACACACACGCAGAGACACACACGCAGAGACACACACGCAGAGACACACACGCAGAGACACACACACACACACGCAGAGACACACACACATGCAGACACACACACACACACGCACACACAGAGACATACATACACACACACACAGCTGTGATGAGAACATATACACACGCCTGGAACTATGCTCTCATCACAGCCGTGTGTGTGTGTGTGTGTGTGTGGTACACATTTCTGTGGTACGTACAGTAATCAAGCAGCGGTGTTTTGACGAGAGATCAAGTGTATTATGGAACCAGAATAAAATTTATTTTTTTCTGTTTTGTGTAGAATTCCAACTAATATGGACGCCACATGTTGTTAATGGAGCAAATGTGTGTGTGTGTGTGTGTGTGGTACCTACATGCGTACAAACAGGGACTGTTTGGCGGCCATCCCGGGGGAGGAGTACTTCTGGACCAGCGCCAGCGTGCTGAAGCCAAACTTGTGGATGGGCTCGTTAGAGTCCAGGGGCGGGAAGTCAGTGTCCACCTCGCCATCGTCCTCCGCAATGTGGAGGCAGTACGCATTGACATTCTCACTGTGGAGGGGGGAGGGGGGGAGGAGGAGGGGAGGGAGGGAGGAGGGGGGGAGGAGGAGGGGAGTGGGGGAGATGTGAAGAAAGACAACATGAATAAACAAGTAATCAGTAATCAAACCTCCTCAGGAGACGTCACGACCTTCAGGTCCTTTTTAGTTTTTCTTATTTAACCTTAATTTTACCAGGGTTAGGTTAGGGTTAGGGTTAGGGTTAGTCCCATTGACATGACGAGACCTTCCTTTTCAAGGAAGCCCTGACCAAGAAAGCAGCAACACAGTTTAAAACAGCATAAAAGCAAACATCTGCAGAGTAACACAACATAGAAGCAAGCAGC
>NW_028152405.1:30330-50330 GCF_951799395.1 Argentina silus | reverse complement strand
AAAGCCTGCGTTGCTGGCCCAGTCCTGATGAAGCATCCAGCGGTTCTGAGTGGAGGCAGCAGAACTATTTGGACCAGGGGAGGCTGGTGGACCTGCATGTCTGCCTGTGCTCCTGGGTCTCTTCCTGCCTCTCCTGCTGAGAGGTGCTGCCTCCTCCTCCTTCTCCTTCTTCTCCTCCTTCCTCCTCCTTTTTCTCCTCCTCCTCCTTCTCCTCCTCCTTCTTCTCCTCCTCCTCCTCCTCCTTCCTCACCCGCCTCCACCTCCTCCAACCTGTGATTAACTCTGGGTTTGAACTAAAACCATCCCTGTGTTCCTAGACTTCAGTATGGCCGGGTAAACATCTGAGAGTCACAGGAGACTCCATCGCTCCGGAGGGATTTACTTGACTAAACATGTCTGCTGTAGGAAGACCTTTACAATGGGAGGAAGAAAGGCCCCACCCCTCTGTTCTCTGTTCTCTACCTGTCTGCACATTCATCTGAAAACTGCTTTAATCTAATCTGTGTCCTCCTGTCTGAAACAGCCCCGCCGTGAGATTAGATTACAGCGACTGTACTGTCTAACTGCTGTCACACACACACAGACACAGACACACACAGACAGACACGTACACAGACACATAGACACACACACCCCACCTGACTACAACTATCAGTTTTGTTCATTTTAACTCCTAAATAGTAGCAGGTGATTAAATAGAAAATAGCCTGTAAAGACCGGTGGTCTTGTACTGTATAAGTAGGAGTTAGTGATGTCCTGGCTGGTGTTGATGACAGACGTGTTCCTGCTGCTGGTCTAACAGACCTGAAACCTCTCGGCTGGCTGTCAGTCTGTAGACAAGATGGCTGCCATGGATCATAAAGGCCAATCTGGAAGGTAAATATTCCTTCTGAAATGGGGGATTCGAGCTCTGGTTTCCTCCAGGCTGCCATCATGAATCTGCACCAGCCACTCTTCCTCAGCGACCCCTGACCTTTCCCACAAATCCCTGTAAAGGCCTGAGCAATTCAGCCTGACATTTATTCTGTACACAGCTCCCCCCCCCCCCCCCCCCAGACAGAAGGTCACCCTGCTGTGACTCAGTCATTAGCCTGCTGAAGCAGCTGCACAGTGGCCACTCCCACCCTGATGGCTCCCAGGTTGGTCTAAGAGGTTACAGAGTCTACAAGATTGAGTTGGTAGAGTCTACATGGTTCTCATGGCTCTAGGTTGGTAGAGTCTACACGGTTCTCATGGCTCTAGGTTAAGGCATTATGATCTAACTAGATATGATCCATCAGCCGTGGTGTTTCAGAGCGGTTTAGCGAACCTTGCCGTCGAATTTGGAGTATTCGTTGAAGGGGTTGTTGAGCTGCTGAGGACACTGCTCCAGACGCAGGGACAGCGTGGACTTGGTGCCGGCACTCCTGGGACGCTCCTTAAAGTCCCTCTTCTCAAACAGAGAGCCCAGGTCCTCCGCTGTGAAGGGAGGAAAGGGATGGAGGAAGGGATGGAGGAAGGGAGGGATGGAGAGGTGAAGGGGAGAAAAAAGGAAAAAAGAGCCATTACTTTTATTCAAATTCACTCATTATTTGACAGGTCTGGATAGAGGGCTGACAGGTCTGGATAGAGGGGTGACAGGTCTGGATAGAGGGGTGACAGGTCTGGATAGAGGGGTGACAGGTCTGGATAGAGGGCTGACCGTACCTGACTGGGAGGAGGATGAGCGTTCCTTCCACTGGATGTTTTTGCATTTGATCTGGTTCTGCCTCTCCTTCCTCAGCCGCTCCAATCTCTGGGCTTCAGGACAAACAACAACAACCTTTAGAACAACATTAGAACAACCTTAGAACAACATGAAACCAACCACCTGTTCTGGTTCTGTTCTGGTAACATCTGGACATCGCTCCCACATTTTCCAGAGCGGTTTCAGGGAAGAAAGAAGAAAATCTAAACAAGAGAAGCGTATTTACAGTCCATGGGATACAGGGGGCTTCCTGAGCCACAGACACACTGACGTCTGAGAGATGGGAAATCTGCTACAGACACACAGACGCCTGAGATCTGCTACAGACACACTGTCACTGGACTGGACTGTCAAAGTCTGGTTAACAAACACAGACGCAAGAGCACGCAGACACACACAAATACAAAACCCACACTAACGTTTCCTAGAACAAAACCCACACTAACGTTTCCTAGAACAAAACCCACACTAACGTTAGCCCCCCCGCCTCCCCTCCCCCCCCCCCCGTAGGTTGGTTCTTACCCGCCACCCCTGGTTTCTCTCTCCTTTCCTGTTGTCGTCCTGAAGACAAGGCCACTTCAGATGAGTTCTCATAGCAGGAACACTCACACTCCCCACACACACACACTCCCCACACACACACACAAATCCCCCCCCCCACACACACACACTCCCCACACACACACACACACACTCCCAGCATCGTGACCCAAACACAGCACCAGAGCCAGGGGAGCCCAAAGGACATGTCCCAGTCAGACTGGGCCTGGTCCTAGACTAGCTCAGACCCTACAGACTGGGCCTAGACTAGCTCAGACCCTCCAGACTGGGCCTGGGTCTGGGTCTGGGCCTAGACCTTCTAGCCAGACTGGGCCTGGGTCTGGGCCCAGACCTTCCAGCCAGACCGGGCCTGGGTCTGGGCCTAGACCTTCCAGCCAGACTGGGCCTGGGTCTGGGTCTGGGCCTAGACCTTCCAGCCAGACTGGGCCTGGGTCTGGGCCCAGACCTTCCAGCCAGACTGGGCCTGGGTCTGGGCCTAGACCTTCTAGCCAGACTGGGCCTGGGTCTGGGCCTAGACCTTCTAGCCAGACTGGGCCTGGGTCTGGGTCTCGGCCTAGACCTTCTAGCCAGACTGGGCCTGGGTCTGGGCCTAGACCTTCTAGCCAGACTGGGTCTGGGTCTGGGTCTGGGCCTAGACCTTCCAGCCAGACTGGGCCTGGGTCTGGGCCTAGACCTTCTAGCCAGACTGGGTCTGGGTCTGGGTCTCGGCCTAGACCTTCTAGCCAGACTGGGCCTGGGTCTGGGCCTAGACCTTCTAGCCAGACTGGGTCTGGGTCTGGGTCTGGGTCTGGGCCTAGACCTTCCAGCCAGACTGGGCCTGGGACTGGGCCTGGGTCTGGGTCTTAGGATGTGGACACCTTTGGACTCTCACATTCTGGCGTCACCATTATATCCCTTATTTACCACCACACATCTCACCTCACATCCCAACAATCTCCACTCGGATTGGTTCCCGGGATATTCCTAATGTCTTAGCACCAATGGGATCAAGGCACAAAAGCAGACTAACTGAGATGAGGCCACATCACGGGAAACAGTGGAGGCTGGTGGAGGTAGAAATCAGAGGACGGGCTACACACGCATTTGATACCATACCATTTGATTCCATTCCATGCATTACAATGAGCCTTCCTCCGATTTCTACCTCCACCAGCCTCCCCTGGATGAAAGCATTGGTCACTGCGTGAGTATGGCTACTTCAATGAATAACAAGGGATTCCCCGTTGCGATTCAATGACAAGTTATATAGTTTATCATTTAGCCTTGTCTATACTTTCAAATCAACAACTCTTTGGTTTGGACTGACAGCGTCCCCAGACAGGGCTGGTGTCCGGGAGAGAGAGGGTTAAACACAACAAGCAGGCAGGTTTTCTAGAAAAACAATCTTTTTCATTTGTTCACCAGAGTGAACCGCGGCATCATCTTCATTTACATACAAATCAGCGCCCGGCCCTGATCTCCTCCCTCTCTGCCGCTGCAGAGCCCTGATCATCTCCTCCCTCTCTACCGCCACAGAGCCCTGATCATCTCCTCTCTCTCTAACGCCGCAGAGCTCTGATCATCTCCTCTCTCTCTAACGCCGCAGAGCCCAGCCCTGATCATCTCCTCCCTCTCTAACGCCGCAGAGCCCTGATCATCTCCTCCCTCTCTAACGCCGCAGAGCCCTGATCATCTCCTCTCTCTCTACCGCCACAGAGCCCTGATCATCTCCTCTCTCTCTAACGCCGCAGAGCCCAGCCCTGATCATCTCCTCCCTCTCTACCGCTGCAGAGCCCTGATCATCTCTCTCTCTAACGCCGTGGGGCCAATCGCCCAGAAAATAAAGAGAGGAGAAAAAAGCCTCAGAGAAAATAAAATACACATTGACATGAAGACAGAGCATGATCACGCCTGCTGGAGCTGTAGACCACCGTCACTGCACAACGCACAGGACACGGAGGTCTAACGTCGAGGAGGCTGGTGGAGGTAGAAATCGGAGGACAGGCTCAATGTAATGCATGGAACTGAATGAGGATTGGTATCAAACACACGTGTGTTTGATACTATTCCTCATTCCGTTCCATGGATTACAATAAACTCGTCCTCCGATTTCTACCTCCACCAGCCTCCCCTGGTGTACTATCAGTGCAGAGAGTGGAAGGGAACGCAGCCTAGATGTCCATGTCTGAAAACCCCAAACACAGAGAGGAGGAGGAGGAGGAGAGGAGAGGAGAGGAGGAGGAGGAGGAGGAGAAGCTCACTGTATACCGTGTGGTAAAATAATCCTATTTTTTTCTTCAAACTCAAATTCATCTTAATTGTTGAACCAATACATTACTCAAGCTATGAAAAGTCATGGTACTCCCAATGTGTTCTGATTGACAACTGTGTTTGTTTGTGTGATTTTCAAAGACAGACATCCTTCACTTCCTGTGCTGTTGTAGTTCTGCTTTCACTCCACTTCCCAAGTGCCCCGGTAAACCACTGATACCGCCCCACCAGCAGCCTAGCTACATAGCATCCAGGCTAGCATGCTAGCCCGCTCCCCCACTGCTACACAGCCTAGCTACGTAGCATCCAGGCTAGCATGCTAGCCCACTCCCCAGCTGGTCCTTCCTCCGTGAAGGACAGATGGCCAACTGATCCTGAACACCAAATCAATGCTAGGAACCCCTCCCCCTAGCGGTTCCTAGATCTCATTGGACAGGTGAGCGATATGGTTCATATTCCACCAAGCCTATCAGAAGGCAATCTAGAACAACGACCATACTGCCTCTACAGCAGAGGAGGCTGGTGAGCCCGTCCTCCGATTTCTACCTCCACCAGCCTCCCCTGCTGTACAGTACCCATCAGACCTCCAGGAGTGGCGAGTCGTTAGGGGCTTCAGCGTGGGAGGAGCCTCCACCGTGGGAGGAGCCTCCAGGCCAGCGGCCCCTGTGATCTCACCTGTGTTGGAGCGTCGTCTGATGCCAAAGTCCCAGCTGGAGGTGATGTCCATGGACTGGGACAGATCACAGCCCTGGTTCTCCCCCCCGCTGCCCCCCTCGCCCAGGGAGCCCCCACTGCTCCCGGGCCCCGAGGCCAGCTGGCTGCGCTCCAAGTCCACATCATGGTCGATCAGCACCATCTCACACATGCCCGTGTCATCACTGGTGACGTGGGATTGGCGGATGTGAGCCAGGATGATGGCTGGGTTGTCCAGGAAAGCCATTCTCCACTACAGCTCCTCTCTGTCTCTGTCTCTCTGTCTGTCTCTCTGTCTGTCTCTCTGTCTGTCTCTCTCTCTCCACCACAGCTCCTCTCTGTCTCTGTCTGTCTCTCTGTCTGTCTCTCTCTCTCCACCACAGCTCCTCTCTGTCTCTGTCTCTGTCTGTCTCTCTGTCTCTGTCTGTCTCTCTCTCTCTGTCTGTCTCTGTCTCTCTCTCTCTATGTCTCTGTCTCTCTCTCTCTGTCTCTCTCTCTGTCTCTCTCTCTGTCTCTCTCTCTCTGTCTCTGTCTCTCTGTCTCTGTCTCTCTCTCTCTCTCTCTGTCTCTGTCTCTCTGTCTCTCTGTCTCTCTCTGTCTCTGTCTCTCTCCTTTCACTGGTTCAGAAGACGTCTCCTTCTCCTTCTTCTCCTCTTCTGGGTTATTTTCTCCTCTCCATGGTGAGACATGTGTACTGGCCTGTGGGGGGGGGGGGACATGACATTATTACTGTAGGCCAACATAGGATACAAACATAGGATATAAACATAGGATTTATTAACACTACAGAGCCAAACCGAGCTGAACTGGGCTAAACAGGGCTGAACTGGTTGGTGATGGCCTTGAGGTGGGTGAGCACGAGGCACTCAAAGGTCTTCATTACCACAGAGGTCAGGGCGACTGGTCTGTAGTCATTAAGCCCTGTAATCCTCTGCTTTTTGGGAACTGTGGTGGGGGTCTGTAGTGTGTGTGTATGGTTGGGGTCTGTAGTGTGTGTGTGTGTGTGTGTATGGTTGGGGTCTGTTGTGTGTGTATATTCTTGGGGTTTGTAGTGTGTGTGTGGTAGGAGTCTGTAGTGTGTGTGTATGATTGGGGTCTGTAGTGTGTGTCTGTATGGTTGGTTGGGGTCTGTCGTGTGTGTGTGTGTGTGTGTATGGTTGGTTGGGGTCTGTCGTGTGTGTGTGTGTGTGTGGTTGGGGGTCTGTAGTCCAGCCCTACCCGTGTTAGACACGGTACAAGCAGTGTTTAGTCTCCTGACATGTAGAAAGCAGTGCGGTAGAAACCCGTTCTCCTGCCTGGCTGTTTACACTGGGAACATTACCGTTGACAAGTTAAACACGGACCAAAACAACGGGTTGATTCTTCAAAACAAAGACCAGTGTGCTGAGCTAACTACCTTAGCATCCTGTCCTAACCGCTAGCACTGGTAGGCTAACGCAGCTAGCGAGCTCATGCTAACTAGTCCACCAGCAGACAGAGAGGAGAGAGATCCAACTTGTCAGGCTGCTCTGCTGGAGTTAACTAGGAGGATGCTACAGCAAGCCCCCCTAACCTCACTGAAGCCCCCCTAACCTCACTGAAGCCCCCCTAACATCACTGAAGCCCCCCTAACATCACTGAAGCCCCCCTAACATCACTGAAGCCCCCCTAACATCACTGAAGCCCCCCTAACCTCACTGAAGAGTGTGTTCAGACACACACACACACACACACACACACACACACACACACACACACACACACACACACACACACACACACACACACACACACACACACACACAGGTCACAGGGTGACCCGCGGGGAGAAGACAGACAGACAGACAGACAGACAGACAGACAGACAGACAGTCGCCAGATAAACCAACTGCTTTAGAGAAGCTCCTCCACCTGCCCGGGCCTCGGAGGCTAGGCTAGGCTAGGCTAGGCTAGGCTAACGCGCAAGCTTAAGGTTCCAGACAAGCAGGCGACACGCAGCCTACCGTTACGCGTGCCTGCTCCGGGCAGGGGACAGGTCCGCACCTCGCCGTGTCCTCCGATCAGACCTCCGGCGGCAGGATCTCATTTCCAGAACAGCGACCTGAGCGACGTCTGAAACCCCCGACCTCCACTTCCTGTTGACACACCACACAGGAAGTCCGGCCGGCCGGAACCCGCCCACACGACCCTGACGGACGTCCGGCTGAACCAATCAGAACGGACACGTTCAGACACTGCCGTTTCACAGCTGATGATGGAATCAGAAGAATGACCACAGTTATATGTGCTCTTTTCTATTAGGTGTGTGTGTACCTGCGTCAGTGATTTGCCAAGTGGGGTGACTGCCTGTAAACTGCGGCTGCAACACATACTGTGTCTCAGGGCGGAGAGAGAGAGAGAGGGGGGGGGAGAGAGAGAGGGAGGGAGAGAGAGAGAGAGGGGAGAGAGAGAGAGGGAGAGAGAGAGAGAGGGAGAGAAAGGGGGGGAGAGAGAGAGGGAGAGAGAGGGGGGGGGCAGAGAGAGAGAGGGAGAGAGAGAGAGAAGTCTTACATGTCAGTTGTGTTTGACTTCCACTGTGTGTCATATAGAACACCACACGGTAACACGGTAACTAGACATGCTCTGACCGCCACACAGCTCTCAGCATATTCTACTGATAGATGCAGCCTCCAAGCCAGGGACTCCTCTCTCTCTCTCTCTCTCTCTCTCCCTCCCTCTCTCTCTCTCTCTCTCTCTCTCTCCCCCTCTCTCTCTCTCTCTCTCCCTCCCTCCCTCTCTCTCTCTCTCTCTCTCCCTCCCCGGGGAGCAGAGCTGTAGTGGGACAACAAGGTCAAGTGAAAACAGTGTTACAGAAAGAAAAGGAAGACAAAGAAAAACATTTACTCCTCCTCCTTCTCCTCCTCTTCCTCCTTCTCCTCCCCTGCTCTTCCTCCTCCTCCTCCTCCCCCTCTTCCTCCTTCTCCTCCCCCTGCTCCTCCTCCTCCCCCTCCTCCTCCTCTTCCTCCTCCTCCTCCTTCTCCTCCCCCTCCTCCTCCTCTTCTCCTCCTCCTCCTCCCCCTCCTCCTCCTCTTCTCCTCCACCTTCTCATCCTCCTCCTCCTTCTCCTCCCCCTCCTCCTCCTCCTGTTCCTCCTTCTCTTCCCCCTGCTCCTCCTCCTCCTCCTCTTCCTCCCCCTCCTCCTCCTCCTCCTCTCCCTCCTCCTCTCCTCCTCCTCCTCCTCTTACTGAGCTACTCCCTTACGACAGTGGCTGCAGAGCACAGTGGAGGAAATGGCTTTCTGTTAAAACCTGAGCAACCCTGAAATAGAAATATTTACACTAAATGTTGAAGTGATTTAATGTTGGAATGTTGGAGACTGAAAGTTTCCTTCTGAGGAGCAACACAATGACCTCTCTGTTTCTGGACGCAGAGAAATGGAAATCTAATGTTGATGCTCTGTAGCTCCAGGCACACTTTCTCCTGAATGTCACATGACTGGATGAACCGTGCCCTGACACAGGGGAAGCAGGTTTCAGGAACCTGGGGGTAGGGGACCATTCACAGCCCATACTCATCATGACTTCTGTATGTTGATGTCAGAGTTCAGGACTTCCATTCAAACTGTCACTGATCGCTTGTGTTTACAACAAACTGGATACATTTCTTTTCTACGGGTGACATCTTGTGATCTAGCTTTCTTTCAATCAATCAATGCCAGGTAAAGGATATAACTAATTATAATAAAACTAATTATAATATTAGTGTGTGAGTCCTTTTGACAAGAGATGAAGATCAGTTGAAGCTAAAGTTGAAGCTAAGGTTAGGGTTCGGGTTCTAAGGTGTGTCCCCTTTTGAACCCTTTTGGGACAGGGTTTTGCCTGGGTTCTAAAGGGGGGGGGGACTCCCACAGGGCCGTGTTTGGCTGTAGATAAACAACCTAGAAAGTGTGTGGAGCATTTCCTTCCCTGAGCCGACGCTGAAGTCATGTTTAAACTGGAGGGGCTGCAGATCCTCATTCATCCAGTAGTTAGTATTCCTCTCACAGAGAGAGGCCAGCCAGCGGGCCTGACTGTGTGTGTGTGTGTGTGTGTGTGTGTGTGTGTGTGTGTGTGTGTGTGTGTGTGTGTGTTGTGTTTGTCTCTCCCTTCGCCATCCAGGAGGCTCATAGTCGCTGTCATAGCAACCAAAGAGAAGGACTGTATCAGTCGTAAAGACCAACGGAAAGTTACTGACTGCTCCTCTCTCTCTCACACACACACACACACACACACACACACACACACACACACACACACACACACACACACTACAATACTGACTGCTGGTCTCTGTGGTGGACATGGTGATGGTTTCTGTCAGTGGGTGGTCTGAGAGTCGTAGCAGTGTGGATTGGTGAAACTGGACTTATCTTCACTCATGTTCAGAAACACAGCCTGTCTTCACGCCCGCATGGGACCCCAGGAACAGGCAGGCCAGGGTAACCCTAACCCTAACCCTGACCCTGAGCCTAACCCTGACCCTGACCCTAACCCTGACCCTGACCCTGACCCTGATCCTGACCCTAACCCTGCTGACGTGTTAGAGAGAGGGAGAGATTCAGCGGAGAAGACTTCTTTCATAGAATCTTACCTATACGTTCCTCACAATTCAAGACTAGAGCGTCAAGGTGCACGTGCGTCATTTTACGCAACATCAGAGGCAAGTGTTCTGTGATATAATGGATATAAGGGTTAGTGTTAGGGTTAGGGTAATGAGAAGTTAGGGTCAGGTTATGGTTAGAGGGTTAGGGTTAGGGCTAAGGTTAGGGTTTGGGGTATAATGATCATCTTCAGATCGCAGCATCTCTCCGTGTCTCCCCGAGGTGAGATGTAGCGCCACCAGAGGCGCGTCACTCCGGAGGGGCGGAGCTTGGGTTTATACCGATCTTCTATCCTGCGGTCCTGCATTCGGTTCATCACGTCCTCGCCGTACGGACGGCACCTTGTCGACCGGGCAGGTTACCGTTGAGAGCCAACTCAGAACCCGTTGTTTTGACAGGACTATAAGGCATTTACTCATTATCATAAGATGCGTAATGATAGTCTGAAATAGTTTTTGCTTAAAAGTTAAACTTCTAAAAGTGGCGGATTCGTTGGCTGTTTTTCCTCATCAGCATCTCCTCGGTGTGGCAGCAGGTAATACGGTACTCTGTACTCTACAACTTTTTAAAAACCAAGAAGAAGCGGAACTCCGTTTGCATTTCGGTTCCTGTTTGAAGACCTCCGCGTTCAACCTGTGTGTCCCGGAGTTGCGCGTGGATCGTTGCTCGGTTCGATGGAATGTTGGAAGTTTGAAGCGCGAGGACACCGGGAGAAGAGACGGTAGACACTCGGCCGGAGCCGCGAGGAGCGACAATAACTCCGCCTCGCGTCCGTTTATCTGCTTCATGTTTGTGATTATACTGTAGAGATATTATACACGGGCTGCTCTGGGAACAGAAGACAAGTACGAGAGGAGAATATTCAGAATATCTCTGCAGAATCGTTTTTAAAACAAGAGTACAGCTTCATTGTCGGTGCTTTTCCCTCTTGTTTAAAGTGGGTATTTCTGGGTGATCTGTGGACGCCCGCGGCCGGACGGGAGCGCGTCTGTATGTGATTAAACAGACGTTCTCTCTGCGTGGCGGAACAGAAGCATTGATTGTGCTGCGGCAGACATGATGGAGGAGCAAGCCCGGATCATGCAGGCGCTGAGCGGGGTGAGTCTGACCGGCCACCCGGGGACGGGGGGCATGGGGCTGCCGCCGCCGCCGCCGCCGCCGCCGCACGGGCACGAAGCCACCGACGGGGACGGGAGGAAACAGGACATCGGCGACATTCTGCACCAAATAATGACGATTACCGACCAGAGTCTGGACGAGGCGCAGGCAAAGTTGGTCCCTTTTCATAATTTTACAAATTTACAGCTCTAATGCATTATTTTAGGGCAGAAAAACATTATTTTAGGGTGATAAATGGCAACTTTAAAACATTGAGAGATTTGCAGGCTTAAGCATTGCTACCTGGAACTGCTCAGATGCCTTCTCGGTTTAATATTACAACAAAAGAAAAATGTCTCTGACTATTCAAATCGGAAAACGCAAATTGCAAACTTACAGTCAAATGCCTCAATAAAAAGTGCGTAATAAACTTCTCAGTAGAAACCTTAACTGCTCCTCCTCAAAGCCGAAGTTAAAACAAACAGAGGAGAAGGTATAGGTTGTTAAATGTCAGAGTGATTATGACACAACATTTGTTCTTATGTTGTTGTTCTCACTAACTGTCTCTGTTCTCTGTAGGAAACACGGGTTGAACTGTCACCGAATGAAGCCCGCGCTCTTCAGCGTCCTGTGCGAGATCAAAGAGAAGACCGGTGAGTTTTAATAACGGTGCTTTCTCCGTTCCACCGGCCACCGGCCACCGTACGTCGTCTTTCTATCAAACCAACCGTTTCACAAGACAACGATGTAGAGAGAGACCGTTAAACGACCGTCCACGTTCCAAAGAGAATATGCGGGCGACCTGAGCCCGGTGGTGATGAACGAGCAGATCCCGATAGTCGGTGTGGATGGAGGCGACAGGGGGGACACTGAAGTCATTGTTTAAATCCATCGGTGGTTGAAAACCATTGCTGTGGTTTTGCAGCAGAGTGAAACACATATTCCATTACTTCTATCAAGCATATACGGAATATACTGTATATACAGCTCTGGAAAAAATTAAGAGACCACTGCAAAATTATCAGTTTCTCTGGTTTTACTATTTATAGGTATGTTTTTGAGTAAAATGAACATTTGTTTTATTCTATAAACTACTGACAACATTTCTCACAAATTCCAAATAAAAATAATGTCATTTAGAGCATTTATTTGCAGAAAATGACAATTGGTCAAAATAACAACAAAGATGCAGTGTTTTCAGAGTGTTTGCAGTGTTTTCTAGAATAATGCAAAGAAAACAAGTTCATATTAATTTTTAAACAACAGAAATCAATATTTGGTGGAATAACCCTGATTTACAATCACAGCTTTCATGCGTCTTGGCATGCTCTCCACCAGTCTTTCACATTGCTGTTGGGTGACTTTATGCCACTCCTGGCGCAAAGATTCAAGCAGCTCGGCTTTGTTTGATGCTTTGTGACCATCCATCTTCCTCTTGATCACATTCCAGAGGTTTTCAATGGGGTTCAGGTCCGGAGATTGGGCTGGCCAAGACAGGGTCTTGATCTGGTGGTCCTCCATCCACACCTTGATTGACCTGGCTGTGTGGCATGGAGCATTGTCCTACTGGAAAAACCAATCCTCAGAGTTGGGGAACATTGTCAGAGCAGAAGGCTTGATTCATGCGTTCTTCACAAAGACAAATCTGCCCGATTCCAGCCTTGCTGAAGCAACCCCAAATCATCACCGATCCTCCACCAAATTTCACAGTAGGTGCGAGACACTGTGGCTTGTAGGCCTCTCCAGGTCTCCGTCTAACCATTAGACGACCAGGTGTTGGGCAAAGCTGAAAATTGGACTCATCAGAGAAGATGATCTTACTCCAGTCCTCTACAGTCCAATCCTTATGGTCTTTTGCAAACCTCAGCCGGGCTCTTCTTTGCTTCTAGCTTTGCACGACTTCAGCCCTGCCCCTAGGAGCCTGTTTCGAACCGTCCTTGCCGTGCACTTCACCCCAGCTGCCGTGTGCCATTCTTTTTGTAGGTCACTTGATGTCATCCTACGGTTGTTGAGTGACATTCGAATGAGTTGCCGGTCATCCCGGTGAGTGGAGAGTCGTTTTCGCCCTCTGCTGGTCTGTAGCTTTGTTGGCCCTAATGTCTGCAGCTTGACCTTGTTCTTATGAACCGCCATCTTTGAAATTTTATGGATGGAAGCAACCTGACGCTCACTGTATCCCTCTGCCAGTAAAGCCACAATTGAACAGTTCTTTTCCTCATTCAAAACATTTCTTTTCAACTCTTTTGACATGGTCAATAGTTATATTTTTATTCCAATTACTTTTGAGGTACTACTAGCACTGTTGTTGCCATCCAGCTGGTCATATTGCAAGAGGATAGTGATGACCACAGCAGTGGTTTTTATACTTTCCCTCATTAAATAAGATTTGGTTCAGGTGATCACCTAATCAGTACCTCATTAAGTAGAATGAGGTGTGCCTGTATTAGAACAGACACTGGAATGGAATGGCTGCCATACATGTAGAGATGCTGATTTAAGAAAAATTTGGAGTGGTCTCTTTTAATTTAATTAATTTAATTTATTTTTTTTCCAGAGCTGTATATATTTATTTATTTATTTATTTTCATTAAGTATAACAAGTATTTCTGTATTTTTATTACAGAAATACATGAACAGCTACACCACATGTAAATATTGAGCATAATTTCATGCGAACAGATGAAAGCTGATGTCATATTTTCCTCAGTACTGAAGTCAGATTGCCAAACACGTGTAAAGACTAAAACCTAAGATGAGAGAGTGATTAAATGTTGACGACAGAGATAACATTAACCCTAACCCTAACCTGGAACCCTAACCCTAACCTGGAACCCTAACCCTAACCTGGAACCCTAACCTGGAACCCTAACCCTAACCTGGAACCCTAACCCTAACCTGGAACCCTAACCCTAACCTGGAACCCTAACCTGGAACCCTAACCCTAACCTGGAACCCTAACCCTAGTAAAGAGGGGGGGTTGTGACTGCCTCACTAGATTTGTGGCCGTTAAGAGGAACTGGATGAGGAAGTTCATGATATATAATGGACTATTCACGAGAGAGAGAGAGAGAGAGAGAGAGAGAGAGAGACTATTTGTGTCTGTGTGTGTGTGTGTGTGTGTGTGTGTGTGTGTGTTTGCTTCTCGTTTCAGGGGTTTCACGAGAGCTTGGGCTGTTAACTGTTTGTGGGCTGTTAACCTTATTCCCTCTGCTGTGGTTGGCTGGTCACGTCTGTGTGTTGAATATAATATCAATAATCACATCTAATATATTCTGGATGGTTGTGATGTGATGTCAGAATCAGAATCAGAATTCTTTTATTTGGTAGTATATTTGCACATACAGGAAATTGACTTGGTGAGGTTGGTGCATGGACATGAAACAATGGCAAGTATTGACAGAAAATTTACAAAATAGCAAAATATTAACAAAATAAACAAATTTACAAATTTACAAAAAAGAACAGCAGAACAATACATCTTGTAGGCTGTGTGAGTGTGATGGTTGTGATGTGATGTGGATGGTTGTCATGTGACATGGTTGTCATGTGGATGGTTGGGATGTTGCTGTCGGGGGAAGGGAGCGTGGTCACATGGCGGACCAGCAGATACATGTTAAAGTGTGTTGACGACCATTCACAAGGGTTAGGGTTAGGGTTAACCCTAACCCTAACCCTAACCCATTCACAAGGAACAACATCAAGTGTCTCAGATGCTGCATGTAGGTAGAGCAGACTAAAGGTGGTGTGTGTGTGTGTGTGTGTGTGTGTAGTGTAGTGTGTGAGAAACAGGAGCTTCAAGGCGGGGGTGATGGATTGGATGTGAAGTGTTTCCTGGTTACCACGTAAACACTTGGACGACAGTAGAGAGAGAGAGAGAGAGAGAGAGCTGTAGGGGAGGCTGGACTACACTCTATCACAGGTACAACTCCAGTTCCCAGGGGGCCGTGCGTTTTCTGTTGCTCTGGCCAGGAGAGACACCTTCTGCGCTGTCATGTGACTTCTCAAACAGAATCAAGACTAATTAAAAACCGGGAACCTCTCCACACTCCAGAGGAAATGGACATGTGACCCGCGCATTCTATAGTCCAGTGTTCTATAGTCCAGCTTTCTATTCTAATGTCCAGAGTTCTATTCTATAGTCCAGTGTTCTATAGCCCAGTGTCCTATTCTATAGTCCAGTGTCCTATTCTATAGTCCAGTGTTCTATAGCCCAGTGTCCTATTCTATAGTCCAGTGTCCTATTCTATAGTCCAGTGTTCTATACTATAGTCCAGTGTTCTTTAGTCCAGTGTTCTATAGTCCAGCGTTCTATTCTATAGTCCATCGTTATATATTCCAGAATTCTGTAGTCCAGTGTTTTATTCTATAGTCCAGAGTTTTATTCTATAGTCCAGCGTTCTATTTTGTAGTCCAGTGTTCTATTCTATAGTCCAGTGTTCTATAGTCCAGTGTTCTATTCTATAGTCTAGGGTTCTATCATCCTGTGTTCTATAGTCCAGTGTTCTATTCTATAGTCCAGTGTTCTATTCTATAGTCCAGCGTTCGATCGTCCAGTGTTCTATTCTATAGAAGTGAGAGTTTAGGAGGTGTGTGTTTTAAAGGGAGAGTCAGGTGTGTGTTTTAAAGGGAGAGTCAGGTGTGTGTTTTAAAGGGAGAGTCAGGTGTGTGTTTTAAAGTGTTTTAGAGTTATTCTAGTCAGTTCTGTGTGATTCTGATCACTAGACCTGCTCTGATATCAGACAGACCAGCATGTTTACCCAGCATGCACAGGGAGAGCTGTTCCTCTGACAGGCTCAGAGTCAGAATGATTCTACCCCTCCTTCTAAGACAAATTCAGTACACCCTAACACCAGTACCCCCCCCCCCCCCCCCCCCTGAAAGTAGCAATATAGAAAAAGTATTGAAAAATTCTATAAATACACCCCATGTTACCCCAACACACACCTGTTCATATCCTATATCACTAGGCAGGTATTTCTGTCCTATATTGAGGACACTAGGCAGGTATTTCTGTCCTATATTGAGGACACTAGGCAGGTATTTTACATTTCTGATATTAGATTCTAATATTGTCCTCCTCTTCTCCAATAACCATAACTACACTTACATAACCCTAACCCATAACTACACTTACATAACCCTAACCCATAACTACACTTACATAACCCTAACCCATAACTACACTTCTAGATTTTTAGAACAAAATAATAGCTTTTTCTCTCTCGCCCTCCTCTTCCTTCAACTAATTTCTCTCTCTCTCTCTTCCTTTTTGTGGTTCCGTAGCTGGGGGGCTTTCAGGAGGAATAGTATAATTATTCCATAATTGTTTTTCTCACATAAAGCTACTGTATGCTAATGAGCCGGTGTGGAGACCAGCGTAGCGATTAGCTTCCTGAGACTTCCTGAGTTCTTTAGCAGGTTAATTGCGAAAATGTTCCCTGCTGCACATCTGACTGGTTAATTAGGCTTGACAGGGACAGTGTCAGACGTGGTGGGGGAGGAGGAGGGGAGGAGGGGGGGAGGGGAGGGGAGGGGAGGGCGGGGGGGGAGGTGGTAACTGGCCGTCAAGTCAAACAGACAGGATTGATTAGAGAAGGGGCGGGGGGGGGGTCAAACAGACAGAATTGATTAGAGGAGGGGGGGGCGGGGTGGATGGGGGGGTCAAACAGACAGGATTGATTAGAGGAGGGGGGGCGGAGGGGAGGAGGGGGGTCAAACAGACAGGATTGATTAGAGGAGGGGGGGGCGGGGGGGGTCAAACAGACAGGATTGATTAGAGGGGGGGGCGGCGGGGTCAAACAGACAAGATTGATTAGAGGCGGGGGGGTCAAACAGACAGGATTGATTAGAGGAGGGGGGGGCGGGGTGGACGGGGGGGTCAAATAGACAGGATTGATTAGAGGAGGGGGGGGCGGGGAGGACGGGGGGGTCAAACAGACAGAATTGATTAGAGGAGGGGGGGGCTGGGGGGAGGAGGGGGGGGCGGGGTGGGTCAAACAGACAGGATTGATTAGAGGAGGGGGGGGCGGGGGGGAGGAGGGGGGTCAAACAGACAGGATTGATTAGAGGAGGGGGGGGCGGAGGGGAGGAGGGGGGGTGGACGGGGGGGGTCAAACAGACAAGATTGATTAGAGGAGGGGGGCGGCGGGGTGGACGGGGGGGTCAAACAGACAGGATTGATTAGAGGAGGGGGGGGCGGGGGGGTCAAACAGACAAGATTGATTAGAGGCGGGGGGGTCAAACAGACAGGATTGATTAGAGGGGGGGGGCGGGGTGGACGGGGGGGTCAAACAGACAGGATTGATTAGAGGAGGGGGGGGCGGGGGGGTCAAACAGACAGGATTGATTAGAGGAGGGGGGGCGGGGGGGAGGAGGGGAGGAGGAGGGTTCGTGTGTGTGTGTGTGTGTGTGTGAGTGTGACTAGACTAGGGCTATGACTAGACTAGACCAGGGCTATGACTAGACCAGGGCTATGACTAGACTAGACCAGGGCTATGACTAGACTAGACCAAAGCTATGAGTAGACGAGACCAGAGCTATGTGTAGACTAGACAAGGACTAGGACCTTTGGCAGCGATTACAGCCTGGGGGGGAGGAGGGGAGGAGGAGGGTTCGTGTGTGTGCGTGTGTGTGCGTGTGTGTGAGAGTGACTAGACTAGACCAGGGCTATGACTAGACTAGACCAGGGCTATAACTAGACCAGGGCTATGACTAGACTAGACCAGGGCTATGACTAGACTAGACCAGGGCTATGACTAGACTAGACCAGGGCTATAACTAGACCAGGGCTATGACTAGACTAGACCAGGGCTATGACTAGACTAGACCAGGGCTATGACTAGACTAGACAAGGACTAGGACCTTTGGCAGCGATTACAGCCTCAAGTCTTCTTGGGTATGATGTTACAAGCTTGGCACACCTGTATTTGGGGAGCTTCTCCCATTCTTCTCTGCAGATCCTCTCAAGCTGACAGGTTGGATGGGGAGCGTCAGTGCACAGCTATTTTCAGGTCTCTCTAGAGATGTTCGATCAGGTTCAAGTCCAGGCTCTGGCTGGGCCACTCAAGGACATTCAGAGACTTGTCCCGAAGCCACTCCTGCGTTGTCTTGGCTGTGTGCTTAGGGTCATTGTCCTGTTGGAAGATGAACCTTCACCCCAGTCTGAGGTCCTGAGCACTCTGGAGCAGGTTTTCATCAAGGATCTCTCTGTACTTTGCTCCGTTCATCTTTCCCTCAATCCTGACTAGTCTCCCAGTCCCTGCCGCTGAAAAACATCCCCGCAGCATGATGCTGCCACCACCATGCTTCACCGTAGGGATGGTATTGGCCAGGTGATGAGCGGTGCCTGCTTTCCTCCAGACGTGACGCTTGGCATTCAGGCCAAAGAGTTCAATCTTGGTTCCATCAGACCAGAGAATCTTGTTTCTTATAGTCTGAGAGTCCTTTAGGTCCCTTTTGGCAAACTCCAAGCAGGCTGTCAAGTGCTTTTTACTGAGGAGTGGCTTCCGTCTGGCCACTCTACCATAAAGGCCTGGTTGGTGGAGTGCTGCAGAGACTGTTGTCCTTCTGGAAGGTTCACCCATCTCCACAGAGGAACTCTGGTGCTCTGTCAGAGTGACCATTGGGTTCTTGGTCACCTCCCTGATGATGACCCTTCTCCCCTATTGCTCAGTTTGGCCGGGCGGACAGCTTTAGGAAGAGTCTTGGTGGTTCCAAACTTCTTCCATTTAAGAATGATGGAGGCTACTGTGTTCTTGGGGACCTTCAATACTGCAGACATTTTTTTGTACCCTTCCCCAGATTTGTGCCTCGATTTGTGCCTGTCTTGGAGGTCTACGGACGATTCCTTCAACCTCACGGCCTGGTTTTTGCTCTGACATGCACTGTCAACTGTGGGACCGTATATAGACAGGTGTGTGCCGTTCCTAATCATGTCCAATCAATTGAATTTAAAACAGGTGGACTCCAATCAAGTCATAGAAACATCTCAAGGATGATCAATGGAAACAGGATGCATAGCAAAGGGTCTGAATACTTATCTAAATGTGATATTTCAGTTTTTTATGTATTGTATACCTGTATATATATCAATATAAATAATATGTATTTAAAAGTAAAATGTTTCAAACGTATGTATTTAGATTGTGGACACATAAGAGATTGTTTCAATATTGACATTGGCAGTGTGACCTGTGACCTGTGCATTCAGACACCAATAGTAAAAGAGTGATTGAATTGTATCCTTTGTTCCGGAGTTAACTGTGTTTCTGGGTGTGAGAGCCTGACTTCCTGAAACTGGGTGGTTTGTCTTCTATGAGGCTGAGATGTTTGTGGTCAAAATCAGAAATAGGAGTTCAGTGGGTATTCTATACGTTTCAGTGTGTCTATAGATTCATATGATGCATATCAGCCACAGCAAGGACGTGTGGACGTGTTTTAATAACAAACACCAACAGTGTTTAAACCTCCAGCCCACTGTGACACCACTTCCCTCTGGAGCTGCAGTCACACTAGTGTTACTGAATCTCTATACGCACGCGCGCACACACACACACACACACACACACACAGCCTACAGCTCTAACAGCTCAGAGTTGTAATCACAGATGATTCTCACACTCTACTTCTCCTTTTCTATGTCTTATCTACCTCCTCCTCGGTCACATGGTCACATGGTCATAAAGGTCTTATCTTCAACCAACTCTGCCATGATGATGATGATGTCATTACAGCTACAATCTCTCTGGGAAAAGTGTCAGATATGAGCACTCACACACACACACACACACACTACACTAACAACACATTCGCTCTGAAAAGTTGATGGTGTGGTGATGGTGATGGTGTAAGTTGATGGTGTAGTGACTGATGGTCTAGTTAGGGTTAGTGACTAGTGACTGATGGTCTAGTTAGGGTTAGTGACTAGTGACTGATAGTGACTGATGGTCTAGTTAGAAAGTCTGGTGTGTGAAGCAGTGTACTGGTGTTCATCAGAGAGTGTGTCAGACCTCCAGAGAGAGAGGCTGTGTGTGTGTGTGTGTGTGTGTGTGTGTGTGTGTGTGTAAGGGGAGGGCT
>NW_028152405.1:17500-25000 GCF_951799395.1 Argentina silus | reverse complement strand
AGCCCTAACCCTGGCTTACACACTGCCTAGCCCTAACCCTGGCTTACACACTGCCTAGCCCTAACCCTGGCTTACACACTGCCTAGCCCTAACCCTGGCTTACACACTGCCTAGCCCTAACCCTGGCTCACATCACTGGAGGAGGGGGGGGAGAGAGAGAGAGAGAGAGAGGGAGGGAGGGAGGGAGAGAGGGAGGGAGGGAGGGCGTGGAGGGAGAGAGGGAGGGAGGG
Source organism: Argentina silus (assembly GCF_951799395.1). Classification (NCBI taxonomy): domain Eukaryota; kingdom Metazoa; phylum Chordata; class Actinopteri; order Argentiniformes; family Argentinidae; genus Argentina; species Argentina silus. The sequence goes on along the minus strand of NW_028152405.1, from coordinate 24,770 downwards.
AGAGAGGGAGGGAGGGAGGGCGTGGAGAGAGAGAGGGAGGAAGGGAGGGCGTGGAGAGAGAGAGAGAGAGAGGGAGGGAGGTGGGGCGTCCTCTAATCAGCCTCCTCTAGTGGTCATGCAGTGCCCTCTAGTGTCCATCTTTCATATCACACTGTGAGTCAACGAGCGTCTGATGTGGATGAGCTTGACTTCCTCCAGACCTCCACCCAGAGCCAGGGAGCTGCTGTAGTGTTGAGTTCAGCCACCTGGGGGCAGAGTTTGTTCAGAAATCATGAAAATGACGACTTCCATGAAGTTGATGTAAGAGGTGGACGATCAAACATCTGCACATCTTTTGTCTTGAGTCAGTTTTTCAAAATGGTGTGTTATTGAAATGTATTGTTGTTTTCTCTCCCCCCCCCCCCCCCCCCAACCCCCCCAGTATGAGTATAGTTTCCGTACGGAGCACAGTGCAGCCGCCAGACTTCCCCCCAGTCCCACACGGACCTCCCTGGGCTCCGAGGCCTGAGCCCCCCTCCATGGAGAGACCTGCAGGAGGAGAGACTCACACACTACTACTGAGACCCTGCACACACACACACCACACATACACACCACACATACACACACACACACCACACATACACACACACACACCACACACACACACGCCACACATACACACACACACACACACACGCCACACATGCGCACGCGCACACACACACACACACAACCACACTCACACACACACCCTGAGAGAGAGTGAACCAGCTCTCCCCCTCTCCCTAATGCCTGCCCCCCCCCCCTCCCCCACCAGACCTTTCTATGGATACTCCCTCTCTTCTGAAGACAACAGGAACAGGAAGTCCTGGTCTCTGTCCAGGAGGTGTGGCGTCCATCTCTCTGTTCTAAGTTGTTGTTGCTGCTGATTGGACGAGGAGGGAACCACTACGTGATGGAGGGACACAACATCTGACCCTAACCCTGACCCTAAACCTGACCCCAACCCTGACCTTGACGCTGACCCCGACCCCAACCCTAACTCTGACCCTGACCCCAACTCTAACCCTAACCCTAGGCGCTGTGTTGCACAGCTGGTCCAGGCCAGGGGTCTCTACGGCTGGTCCAGGCCAGGGGTCTCTACGGCTGGTCCAGGCCAGGGATGGAGAGCAGCTCCTTGGTGTCCAACTTTCAGTCCTTTCAGGTCCTTCAGTCAAGTCAGAAGCTGAACCTTTCATCCACCCCCCCATGAACCCAAGGCACCGTGGAACCCAGCCCCCCCCCCCACCCCCAGAAACTATGAAGTCCTGCCCCCCCACTGAACCACCCAGGGAAATCTAGTTCCTTGAGAACTAACTGTGATCAAAAACGTCAATCTGGAGATTTAAATAAAGTGTTTGTGAATCAGAGAGCAGCTTGACCAGATGCCTGCATGCTCACTCTCTCTGTTACCCCCGGCTACCCGCCACCTCCACCTCCACCTCCACCTCCACCTCCACCTCCACCTCCACCTCCACCTCCACCTGCACCCCAGAACAGCAGAACAAAGATCACATGTTAAAGAATACTAATGTTCCTTTTCCCCAACAAACTCATGTTGGATGGTTCCTGGACCTGGGTAGCTTTGAGAGGTGGTTGTTGTTGTTGTTGTTGTTGTTGTTGTTGATGTTGTTGATGTTGTTGTTGTGCACTATTATTCTTCAGTCATGATGCTCCAGAGAACCACCAGTAGAGTCTGTTACAGTCTAGAACCACCACTAGAGTCTGTTACAGTCTAGAACCACCACTAGAGTCTGTTACAGTCTAGAACCACCACTAGAGTCTGTTACAGTCTAGAACCCTCTGGCCAGTCAGGTGGGTCACCTCTACGTCACCTCTACACCGCTACGTCAGCTCTACGTCACCTCTACACCACTACGTCACCTCTACGTCACCTCTACACCACTACGTCACCTCTACGCCGCTACGTCACCTCTACACCTCTACGTCACCTCTACGTCACCTCTAGGTCACCTCTAGGTCACCTCTACACCTCTACGTCACCACTACGTCACCTCTACACCGCTACGTCACCTCTACGTCACCTCTACGTCACCACTAGACCTCTACACTGCTACGTCACCTCTACGTCACCACTAGACCTCTACGTCACCTCTACACCACCTCTACGTCACTATTTTAGTTGTTCTCTTCCAGGAAGATGTTGCCGTAGGTTAGCGTTTCCATGGTGACTCTGTCCCGCCTCCTGGCGTTTGATGTCTGTGTCTCACAGCCTCGTCTCTGAGGAGCCGGTGATGTCTGTGTCTCACAGCCTCGTCTCTGAGGAGCCGGTGATGTCTGTGTCTCACAGCCTCGTCTCTGAGGAGCCGGTGATGTCTGTGTCTCACAGCCTCGTCTCTGAGGAGCCGGTGATGGGTGATCGTCTCGTGCTGTCTGAGCCATGGGCCACAGGCAGAATGACAACAGTCTTTTATTACTATTTCATTTTTTTTAAAGAACAAAAATCTGTTTTTATTTGTTTTAAGTGTGTAAAGTTAATGTGTGTCTGATGTTCTGTTGCTTGATCTCAAATAGAAGCAGAAAGAACAAACTCATTTAGCCTCCTGTCAGCTCTGTCAGGTAACAACGCAGCTTTTTATTTCATTGTGAATATGTCGCTTCTAACATGAATGCGTAGTATTTGTCTCTTCTTCCTAATTTAAGCAGAGGGCCCGCCTGGCCCAGTATTCCACAGGGTTTCATTGTGCAGTATTTTCTGTAACAGGTCAACTATTAGAAGTTAATGTAACTTTGCTTTGCAAAAGGTCTGATGTCTGTTGTAGCCTAAAAGAAATATCATTAAATCACTTATCTATTGTCAGTTTGTCTAATTACTAAACAATTGTTAATTTAAGCAGTGTTTAAAATTCTTCTGTCCGTGTGTTTTTGTTACATTTCTCTGTTTCTGAAATCTGAATGATTATTTTAATTTCTGACATCAATAAGAAGATAGGATATTGTGTTTTTGAACTGCTTAGATATTTATCATGTTTCTCACTCGTGAGTTGAACGAGGAAAACGTCCCTGCAAAACACATGCTTGTTACACTCCCATGCAGCTACGCTTTAGCCTGGTTTACTCTGCTTTAGCCTGGTTTACTCTGCTTTAGCCTGGTTTACTCTGCTTTAGCCTGGGTTAGTCTGCTTTAGCCTGGGTTAGTCTGCTTTAGCCTGGGTTAGTCTGCTTCAGCCTGCAGTCCATGCTCTGCCTGCCCATGGTGAATACCTCTGCCATGCGTCTGTCAACTGTGGTGTAAATTCATTCAGCTGGTCCAGATGAAACATTATTGTGAACTAATATAATTTGTTTTTGTATTAAAGTTGAATAATAATGTTGATGATGTCAGCTTGGTCTGTTTGTGTGTCTGCAGCATGATCAACAGTCAGGGTCTGTCTTTCTCTCTCTGTCTCTCTGTCTGTCTGTCTCTGTCTGTCTCTCTGTCTGTCTCTCTCTGTCTCTCTGTCTGTCTCTCTCTGTCTCTGTCTCTCTGTCTCTCTCTCTCTGTCTCTCTCTCTACTGCAGAAATAAATCTGAACTTCTTAAATGTTAGAGGCTGTGGTTATAATGATGATAAGTCATGCACCCTGAAATCCATTTCACTGAAGTCTCTGTTGAAGAGAGAATGATCTCAGCGTCAGCAGTGTGACGCATTAGAACCTATTGAGTGATACTAAGAAAACCATGTTCTGCGTCTGCACCTGCGGGGAGAACACACACACACGCAAAATGGATTTCAGGGTGCATATGACTTATGATCACATTTAAGAATTTCACATTTAAGAAGATTTATTTCTGCAACAGAGAGACACAGAGACAGACACAGACAGAGAGAGAGACAGAGATTCTAATGATTCAAAGCCATCTATCGTGTGTCTGACAGCAGAAGTCTATAAAGGGTTAATAATGTGGCTTCTTTATTTTATGTCAGTAAATATTTCAGTTTACTATTTCTCAGAAACATCGTCAGAAGGATTAACTTCATTGCCACTGTAAGTCATTACGACGTCTTCACTCTCTACATGTCTTTCTGGTGGTTCTTCTTGTGTCTTTCTGGTGGTTCTTCCAGCCTTGGTCTAATTAGTCAGCCGGTAGTGGTGAACCTGTGGTTCCTCTCATCTGGTTTGGTGTAGAGCAGCAGTATGCTGTACCTCCCTGGCTGTTTTAACACAGACTAGTCAACCAACACAGAACCAGAGAGAGACTTCTGAACTCGTTACTTCAAACCACAGTCATTTTCCTCTCAAGATGTGAATGAAGCAGAGAGCTTCACACACACGCCTCCTCTCCCAGCGGAACAGGAAGTCCTGTAGCTACAGCCACAGCTTGCTGGTGTGAAGTCAAGATTCAAGATTCTTTATTTGTCACATGCGTACAAGTATGCAGTGAAATGCAAAAGTGACAGTGCCACAGAGGAGTGTCTTGGAGACATTCAGGATGAGACTATTCTCCTGACACCAGAGTGACAGGTCCGCCTCCTCGTCCAGGTAGGCTTCCTCATTGTCTGAGATCAGACCCACCACGACTGTGTCGTCCGCAAACTTGATGATGGAGTTTTCGCTGGACTTAGCCACACAGTCGTGGGTGTACAGGGAGTAGAGGAGGGGACTAAGGACACAGCCCTGGGGGGACCCTGTGCTCAGTGTGAGCGAGCTGGAGGTGTGTCTACCCACCCTGACCACCTGTGGCCTGGCCGTCAGGAAGTCCAGGATCCAGGCACACAGGGGAATGTTCAGTCCTAATCCAATCATCTTTTCAGCCAGACTGGTGGGGACTATGATATTGAACGCTGAGCTGTAATCTATAAACAGCATTCTCCCATCGCCCCCCTTCTGACTGTCAAGGTGAGAGGGAGGTGTCAGAACAGACAGATTCACCCGTGGTTTATGGTGCCGTTTTGGGGCGTCTGAGTGAAAGTTCTGTCCATTCCTGGGTCACATGGGTTTCATGTCCATCTACAGATCTGGTTGCAGGCAGGAATCAAGCCAGGACAGCTAGAAGCTCTAGAGTGTGTGTGTGTGTGTGTGTGTGTGTGTATGTGTGTGTGTGTGTGTGTGTGTGTGTGTGTGTGTGTGTGTGTGTTGCTGCCCCTCTCTCTACACTGAATGTTACCTTTACATTTATGACATTTAGCAGACGCCTTTATCCAAAGTGACTTACAACAAATACATTTGTTTAAGTAAGTGAATCATCTATCCAACAGTCATCATAAGATAAAGTCATCTATGCTAGGACAAGGGTTAGGTTAGGGGTTAGGGTCACAGGTAATCACAATGCCTATTACTTTTTTTTAACATGAGAAAAACTTGTACAGGGGGGTAGTGGGGGTGAAGAGGTCTCTAGGGTTAGGGTTAGTACAGGGGGGTAGTGGGGGTGAAGAGGTCTCTAGGGTTAGGGTTAGTACAGGGGGGTAGTGGGGGTGAAGAGGTCTCTAGGGTTAGGGTTAGTACAGGGGGGTAGTGGGGGTGAAGAGGTCTCTAGGGTTAGGGTTAGTACAGGGGGGTAGTGGGGATGAAGAGGTCTCTAGGGTTAGGGTTAGGGTTAGTACAGGGGGGTAGTGGGGGTGAAGAGGTCTTTAGGGTTAGGGTTAGTACAGGGGGGTAGTGGGGATGAAGAGGTCTCTAGGGTTAGGGTTAGGGTTAGTACAGGGGGGTAGTGGGGATGAAGAGGTCTCTAGGGTTAGGGTTAGGGTTAGTACAGGGGGGTAGTGGGGGTGAAGAGGTCTCTAGGGTTAGGGTTAGGGTTAGTACAGGGGGGTAGTGGGGGTGAAGAGGTCTTTAGGGTTAGGGTTAGTACAGGGGGGTAGTGGGGGTGAAGAGGTCTCTAGGGTTAGGGTTAGTACAAGGGGGTAGTGGGGGTGAAGAGGTCTCTAGGGTTAGGGTTAGTACAAGGGGGTAGTGGGGATGAAGAGGTCTCTAGGGTTAGGGTTAGTACAGGGGGGTAATGGGGGTGAAGAGGTCTCTAGGGTTAGGGTTAGGGTTAGTACAGGGGGTTGTGGGGATGAAGAGGTCTTTAGGGTTAGGGTTAGTACGGGGGGGTAGTGGGGATGAAGAGGTCTCTAGGGTTAGGGTTAGTACAGGGGGGTAGTGGGGGTGAAGAGGTCTCTAGGGTTAGGGTTAGGGTTAGTACAGGGGGGTAGTGGGGATGAAGAGGTCTCTAGGGTTAGGGTTAGTACAGGGGTTAGGGTTAGTACAGGGGGGTAGTGGTTAGGGTTAGGGTTAGTACAGGAGAGTAGTGGGGATGAAGAGGTCTCTAGGGTTAGGGTTAGGGTTAGTACAGGGGGGTAGTGGGGATGAAGAGGTCTCTAGGGTTAGGGTTAGTACAGGGGGGTAGTGGGGGTGAAGAGGTCTCTAGGGTTAGTGTTAGTACAGGGGGGTAGTGGGGGTGAAGAGGTCTCTAGGGTTAGGGTTAGTACAGGGGTTAGGGTTAGTACAGGGGGGTTAGGGTCTCTCTCTCTCTCTCTCTCTCTCTCTCTCTCTGATTCATGGAGAGTTTCATATAGATCCCCCCAGCCTCCCCCAGCCTTGGTTATGATGCCTGGTTTCCAGTTGGAAAGTAAGAGGGGGTTGTGGGACGTCTGTCAGTTTACAACGAGACCCCAAAGACGTCAGAACACCATCAGCTTCTAGCTTTTATACTGGAGGGGGGGGGGGGGGGGGGGCTCTGTCAGACAGTCAGTCAGTCAGTCAACCAAACAGTCAGTCAGTCAGTCAGTCTTGGACAAGTCAATAAGAATCCAGACACATGGATGTTTTTTCCACATGAAGGTGTTTGCAGTGTCTCCTGCCCAGAGGGAAGCAGGTGTTCAGACAGCAGCTTCGTCTCTCTACATGAAAGATACCATGATGACATAATTAGTAATTATAATAAACAGCACAACCACCTGACGAAGCTAGATTAACACTTATCAAGACAGAGGGATAGATGGAAGGAGAGATAGAGGAGAGGAGGGGGGGGGGGGCTGGCGCCAGGTCTGTTGTTTTGTTTTCTAACGTGGAGGAGTCATTGTTGACAGATAAATGTGTCTGCGTAGCCAAGGGCAACCAAGAAGACAGATATGACATCAGAAGTTGTATCTTAAATCATTCAAGACATCATATATCTCAGTTTGACCTGTCATGTTATCATTTTCCTGTCTGTTTAAACACACATCTAAAGCTCCAACCTCACAGTGACCCGTCTTCTCTCTCTCTCATAAACAACAACATTTCCAGCTCTTAAAAATCTTCAAGTCTTCAAATCTGTCTTACAT